>NC_141885.1:12359166-12661111 GCF_030686135.1 Camelina sativa
CACAAAATATATTAACTTTCCTTTTAGTCCGAAACAAGATGTGGAAAGTTCCCATCTCTTCCTCAAGTAGGCCGTCGGGCGAATCAAGAAGTCATCTTTTCATCGATGGGGCTGGGCCTCTTCGTCCGAACAAGCCTTAAGTAGATTATCAGTTAGGACCCTTAACCGGATTCCCGGTTAAGTAATCAATTTATCTTTCTGGCTCAGGGCGGTATTTTGGGGGTGTTAAATCCCGCACCAACACAACCCTAGCTTAACACATGTTATTTTTTAACTTTACATATCTGAATGATCTGTTGAACCTTTAATGTTGCTATGAGACTTAAAACATCATGTTCCACACAATAATAATGATCCTAACTAATGAAAAACTTCATAAATTTTTATTCATTAAACCAATAAGTATTACAAAAAACAACTCTATGATGGAAAGCATATGAATTATATTAGCAGTTTAACTAGCCGCCATAAATCTTAGAGACAATAACTTGAATAATAGATAATAGTTTGACAACATTTGTGTTATAGAAGGTGACGAGAGACTTTTGTATCGGTCCATTCTTCCATTCTTCTTCGCACTCACGCATATAGTTTGTACCATCCGTTGTAGATGCTTGAGCACCTGCTGCATCCATGTCTTCATGTGCGTGTTCCCAACATTTTTGGAAAAGTTTAGATGCTACATGGTAACTCGCAAGACAAAAATTTATTCTATGAGTTCCTATCGGACCATTAAACTTCTGGCGGACTTTGTTGATGTGTCTGGCTGCATTGGTCACTTAGTCTTGGCATTTAGAAATCTGATAATAAATCTCAATAAGAAATAAAGATACTTTATTTTTAACAAAGGAATAAAGCAGATTCTCTTGTGTCTCAATTTTCATGTTTATGGCTTGTTCCCTTTATAATAGACATTTAGTTTTAGTGTTTATTTCCTATACAGTTATATATACTATATTTTGGTCCCACGCATGAATTATATATACTATATTTTGGTCCCATGCATGAATTATTCTATACTTTCATATAGAATTTAAGAATTTTATACTTTTATACAGTATAGAATTATAAAAAATTGAAACACACTAGATATTGTTAATAATGTTTTAACACTATTTTCTACCTATACACTGTGTGTTTTAGATATATCTATCTCTACATAATAATTAAAAGAATTACAAACTAGTTATTTAACGTTACAGCAATCACAAGAACGTCATAAAAGCCGTTTGCGTCTAGTATATGTGTGTTCGTTCCAATGTATTTCAAGCAGAAATTCACTTATTTTGTCTCCTTACAAAGTGCGTACATGTCTTTGATAAGCATTGAATTTGCAGTTGTAAACGCTAAGAACACGAATAATGACAACAACAAAGGAGAATTTATGTGTTTGATGAGCATTGTGGCAATATTGAGAATTAAGAAGATACAAATGTGTTTGGTATTTTCTCTTTTGTATGTTTCAAACATTTAATTTATAATAATGACATTGGAAGCTAAAAAAAGGTAAGTAATAAATTACAAAAAAATTATTGCTTCAAATTGAATATTAAACTTGTAATAAAATAAAGATGGTCAAAAAATCTTAATGGCAGTAAATGTTTGGAATAACGGATCACCAGTTCACCACAACTTTGAAACGTATAGTGTGGACAATCAAAATCATGGATTAGCACTACTTCAAAAAAAAAAATTGGTTTTTTTGGATTATACATTCCTGTCCTCACTAGTGTTTTCTTAATTTCAATTTTTATTAGATTCATTTCTCACAATTATTATTACATTCAAAAATACCACTAAATACCACTAAAAAAGTTTTTTTTTTCCAAAAATACCATATTTTAGTTTTTTTTTCTAAAAATACCCTTCAACTTATTAGATAAGATTGTGAGACTATAACAGAAAGATTGACCATCTAAAACGGGAATAATATATATAGGAAAATAGTAAGAAATGATAATATATACTACTATTTATTACCTGTTGTGATGAAGCAAAATACGTGAATCAATGAATACAAAAATTACAACAGAATAAATTACGCAATATCTTTCCTTAGGTGGAGGATCCCACCATCTTGTTCTCTTCTTACATAAACACCATTGGTAAGGAAAAGAAAACACGTGAACGAGGTAGAGCCTAGTGGTCCACGTCATTGCATTTCCACCACGGGTTCAATCCTGTCGTTACCCATCTACACTCTCAAGGTAGGTAATTGAAAACAAAAAAGCCTCTCTCTATATATAGCCTCTCTAAGTCTCTCAAGGTTTTGAGTTGATAAATGTCCAGTGCAAAAGAAATGTTAACAGTCAAAAACACAACTCCAGTCGACGGCGTTGCCCCATCTTCTATCGTACGAGTTACCATCGTTCAAGCCTCCACCGTCTATAACAATACTCCTGCCACTCTAGGTAACGAACTAAATTTTGATCATTTTAATATTATTTTTCGTGGATAATCAGGATCTAATCCTATGGTTATTGAAACGATCAGACAAGGCTGAGAAGTATATTGCGGAGGCGGCGAGCAAGGGAGCGGAGCTGGTCTTGTTCCCTGAGGCGTTTATCGGAGGTTATCCGCGAGGGTTTAGGTTCGGTTTAGCGGCAGGAGTGCACAACGAGGAAGGCCGTGATGAGTTCCGCAAATACCATGCTTCTGCTATTAAAGTTCCTGGTATCATATTCCACTATTTACTTTGGTTTCTCAATTCTTTTGTGCTTTATCTCCAAGTACTGTACAAGAACGTCTAGTAGTATGTGCACCACCCGATCTCGGATCAAATCTTATCGGTTCTAAATATCCATTTGATAGTATATGACGTATGATATGATACTCTTTTTCTTTATGATATACTGTAATAAATAATATTTTAATATCTTTTTTGTTTTTTGTCAACGAAATATTTTATGTAATATATTTAGGATAGTTTCTTATTAAATTATAGAGATTTTTTGTTTTGTTTTGGTGGACACATTCTTATCTGTTTCTAAGCATAACAATATGAGGTTAAAAAATCGGGTTTACTCGAGTAGTTTCTACCCAAAAGCCTCTTTGATTTCTCCTTTATTTGGTTTTAGCTATGGTTGGAGTCCTGGATATGTGTATACGTTTAGGACAGTTGAATTTAAGTCGGAACAATCTAAAGTTTTTTTTTTTTTTTTTTTTTTGAATGAACAAATTAAAGTTAACTTTGAGGACAAAGTTTGATCTGAGTTCTCTATTTTCGTCACTTTTTGATGGAAACTAATTAGAACGAGCATGTAGTTAGTGAGTGTTATAGGCTTATAGCTCCAGTTTAGCTGAGCACTCTCAAAAGCTTGGGACACAAAATGACTCTTTCTTGCACATATGTTTTGGTTCTTGTGATGAATCGACAGGCCCTGAGCTAGACAGATTGGCTGAGTTGGCCGGGAAAAACAATTTGTACTTGGTAGTGGGAGCGATAGAGAAGGATGGGTATACACTCTATTGCACAGCCCTTTTCTTTAGTCCTCAAGGTCGGTTCTTGGGTAAGCACCGTAAGCTCATGCCGACAACTATGGAACGTTGCATCTGGGGTCAAGGGGACGGATCAACCATCCCCGTTTACGACACTCCCATTGGCAAACTCGGTGCTGCTATTTGCTGGGAAAATAGGATGCCCCTCTACAGAACTGCATTGTACGCCAAAGGTCAGCTTTTATTTTAATGCAGTGTAGTGTGACACATATTAAAAACCATTTGATGTATGAATTCTTTTAACAATTTTCGATTTTGGTACGAAGGCATTGAGATTTATTGTGCACCCACTGCTGATGGTTCAAAGGAGTGGCAATCTTCAATGATGCACATTGCACTAGAAGGTGGATGTTTCGTGTTGTCAGCTTGCCAGTTCTGCCTGCGTAAAGACTTCCCTGACCATCCTGATTACTTGTTTACGGACATGGATGACAACAAAGAACAGGATGCTATTGTCTCCCAAGGCGGAAGTGTCATTATTTCACCTTTAGGACAGGTTCTTGCCGGACCAAACTTTGAATCAGAGGGTCTCATCACAGCTGATCTTGGTATATACTCTTTTTTTTGACATTCATCTTAGGCTTTCAGAAATGATTAATTTTTGAAGGCTATATATATAACGCTCTTTTTCTCATCCAGACCTTGGTGATATAGCAAGAGCCAAGTTGTACTTTGATGCGGTCGGACATTACTCGAGACCAGATGTTTTACACTTGACCGTAAATGAGCACCCAAAGAAACCGGTTACATTCGTGACGAAGGTGGAGAAAGCTGAGGATGACTCAAACAATTAGCCGAGATTTGTAATTCCTCTCTCGGAGTTAATGTCAGTCATATCATGGATCAGAGTCGTCAAGTTCGAATATGTTCTAATGCTTATGTTTAAGTTTGTTTATGTTTTTCTTCAATAATATAAGAGAACCAACTGGACAGGGTTCTCTCCATGTATGTTGTTTAATATCAAACCAATTAGTCTTGTATTTAAAGATTGTACCATATTATTTTATCCAATTTGACTCTTGAATCTCGGATAATGTGCAGCTCTAAAACAATGTAGCCAATTGTTATGAATTAGGCTTTGGTTTCAGTTATGTTCTTTATTTTTCCTTTGTATGTCAAGTCAAACACAGATCTTTTGATAAGTTAACAGTGTATGTAGAGTCACAAATAACCATTGAAGCTGAAAAAATATAAAGTTAAGACGAAATAATATTTAATTTTGCCGTCAAGTCTAAAAGTGAGTTTGAAAATTCATTAAATTACTTAATTATTGCTAGGACAAAGATGGTAACCAAAACCAGAGAATTTAAACCATCATATATGCGTTTTATTATTCGGGTTTGGGACGTCTATTTTCTTTTTCTTGTATCGTCAATATTGCTGACTTAATATGGTTTTATAAGGTTTGTTATATAACTTCATCGTCGGGCTTCCGTTTTCATTAGCTATCTAACCATCTTCGTTAGTTGTTACCACTCAGTCACTCACCAGTCACCACCATCTTCAACCACAGGCGGTGTCGTCGCACAGTAAGCTTTTTTCTCTCTAATTATTTTTCAAGCGTTGGAAGTTTGAAAAAGAAAACAAAATTAATGAAACCATGCGTTTTATTTCGTCCCATAGGTTCAAACAGTAACTGAAACGACTGCGTCCATTTTTTGTTTAACACAATATCATAATATTTTCATACAATATTTAATTAAATTAATTAATAAAATCATTAACGAATAATCAGCAGAAACCAAATCAAATCTCATAAATAAAAGGGTTTCTTAGCAAAACAATACATTTTGGAAACAAAATAGGTTTTATAGTACAGTTACTATTTAAAACTAGAAAAATCTCCCATATGTACTGTGTGTGTAATAGAGATGGTGTGAGATAGAGAAAATGTGAGGTTGGGTCCAAATGTGCAAAATTACAAGTAAGGGTCTCCTTGTTTTTAGTTTTTTTTTTTTCTTTTTTTTCATCACATTCATCTTTTTATAATTATTCAAATATTTATTAATATATCTTTTGTTTCCAAATTTTTTCCACATAAAAAAATCTATGTTTTTTCATGATAATTTCATATGCATTTTGTTTGATGATTTTATTTGACAATATTAAATATTTTTTACATCTTTGTATCTGTACATTTTTTTAAGTGTACAGATGTTTATACACCTTATTAAGTGTACAGATGCATTGACATATTCTTAAGTGCACAAATGTAATTTGTTTAATACTTAGAGTTTCAAATGTGTGTACTGCAATGGTTTTGTAAAAATTACATATGTATACTTAATAATGTGTACAGACATATGTACACTTGTGTCTAAACATCTGTACACTTAAAAGGTGTACAGACATCAGTACACTTAATAATGTGTATAAACATTTGTACACTTAAAAATGTGTACGGATACAAAAGATGTATATAATATATTTAAAAATTATTAAACAAATTTCATATCAAATTGTAAAAAAAAAATATAGATTTTGTGTATCTATGGAGTTTTCTATAAAAAAAATATATCAATAATTATTTGAGAAATCAAGAAATAGGGAGAAAAAGAAAAGTATAATGGCAGCAAATGTAATTAATAAAACTGTTGAATGGCAAACAAAGAAAAGAAAAACAGAGGAACAGTGTCAAATGGGGGTTTCTCTAATTGTAAATAGTGAGTGTATCATTTTGATAATTATGTTTCAAAAACGTATCAAAACTCCAATTAACTCTAAATAAAATAACCAAATCCAAACCATAATTCCAACAACTAAACCAACAACTTAACCAACATGCAAACTAGCGACAACTCCGAATGAAGAAAAAACATAGACCAACAACATCACAAAAAATAACCGCGAGGTGGTGGGCTAGTGATTCTAGCCTTAGTGGAAGAGTCGCCCTATTGGTCTAGACCAGTGATTGATTCTCCCCAAACGCATAATTGCTTAGCTTTACCCATGTGGCCACATGGGTAAAGGCCCATTACTTACCGCCCATTTGCATACTTAGGGGATCCTACCTGTGGGATACCCTTCCTCCAGAGAGATTAGTCTCAGGCCTATCTATAAGTCTGGAGATTTAGTGTCTGAGTTAACAAAAAAAAAAAAAACAAACAACATCGCAAAATAAAAGCTTAGATCATCCTCTTTTCCTTGACATAATTTCATCGTCACTTCTTTTCTTTGCATGCAACACACAAAAAAAAATTGCTCAGAATTTGGTTTCATTTTATATTATTTTAACAAATCTTAGCCTTCTCTCTTAGATTTACATGAGTGTGTTTTTAGCATAGTCTTATAATTTGTTTTTAGTCGGGTTCGATCCTACTGAACATAATAGGATGAATAATAGTCGAGGTAAAAATATATCCTCATAATTTTTTTTTTATCAATACGAACATATAGAAAAACATTAGTTTGACGTGTTTCAAGGTAAAATTAGTGCTTTGTACGTAGTCTCTTCTATATCTACAACTAGATATGGCCTACATGATGTGCGGATTTTAAAATTGTTAAAGAAAATAAATCTAAAACCCTAAACAATTTTTTTAAAATATTAAAAAAAATATTTCCTAAAGTAAATATATTATTAATTTTAATTAGAGGAAAAAATCATATTTGTATTTACCTTCATACACTTATTTATATTTTTATATTTTAAATATATTATAACAATTATTACAATAATCTAAAGCTATATTATACTCCACTAAAACTTTTACCAAATACTCATCATTACAAATATTGTTATTGTAAATTTTTAAGAACATTTCACAATTTATTACAAAATATTTTACATGTAAAGAATTAATCAAAACAACATATAATTAATAACCACATATAATTTTATTGTATGTTTTACCATTAAAAATACACATTTACACCTAAAATTATTAACTCGAGTACAATAATTTTATGACCAACCCAATAAAGATTTTTTATTGAGAAAGTGAAAGAAAGGTAATATAACATAATATTTGCTCAAAAAAAAAGGTAATATAACATAACAAAAAAAAATTGAAAATTATAATCATGATGGTATATATAAGTCTTAAATAATTCAGACATACAAAATAAAAACTTCATAAACAATCCAAAACATTAGTGTTGTGGAGTTGGCAAAGATCAGATTTTATTGTTGGGTGATAGATGTCTTCGTCGAAGCCCTTCCCCGCTTCATGCAGAATTGGAGGCTCTACTTTGGGCAATGGAGTGTCTCCTCGCTAATGGAGTTGTTTGTCAGCACTTTGAGACGGACAGCGCCGAATTACTTATGATGATTCAATCTCCTGAAGATTGGTCGGCTTTCTCTAATATCCTTGACGATTTCCACCTGCTTAGGGTCGTCTTTCTTCTCTTCTCCCTGTCCAAGATTCCTCGTTCAGCGAATTTGAGAGAGGATTGTCTTCTCGGTCGTCTAGATCTTTAAGTTCATCTATTTCGTTTGTAAACTCTTTCCCTCCGAGTTGGGTCACCAATTCTGGAGTACTTTTCTAATTAATGTTTGGTTAACAAAAAAAATATATATGACATATGTCATAATCACGTTAAAGGATCCATGACCTTGTCTCAAATATTCTCGAATCGTATGTTCTCAGCTTATTTCTACCCGATTCAAAAGTTCTCATATATTTCTCTATACACCTGAGTTTAAACGGTTTACGAATCAAATCCGATAAAAATCCGCATAAATCCGGTTTGAAACCAATTTTAAAACGGTTTACCGTTCTAACTTCCCAAATTTCAAAATCGCTTCTCAATTACTTTATCTAGTAGCTTTTGTTTCAGTACCGGAATCATTGACATTATCCATAAGAGATTTTGACCAGAAACATCAACAGTCGACTAATCTTCGAAACTTATAACGCTACTATCTGTAGAATCACTTTTGGAACCTCCATCAGTAGTGTCTCCGTACTCGATTAATTTATCAGGTTTTATATACTTTGATCCTATATCATTGCATATGATAGCTTCCATTGAAGAACATGCACAAATCAAAGACCCACAATAGATAAGCAAAATTATATCAGAAAAAAAAATCAAAGATTAAAGTTTTCGATATAAACATGTCAATTTATGTAGATATAATGTTATTTTCTTAATTAGCTGTTCTATTACGTTTCAAAAATATTAATTCTTTTGACATAACTTATGTTATTCTATTTAGATTTGTTATTCCCTATTTATTGATTAATAATAATATACATGTTTAATGAATTCTTTTTTTTTGTTTATACATGTCAAAATCTAATAAGAAAACACGTATAATATAATTATACATGTAAGTTCGGTAATTATAGTGTACAAAGAAAAATATATTAGTTCGGTAATTTTCCTTATTGATTTAGGAATTTTTTTTAGATATAAAAAATATGTAAATTTTCTATAGATTTAATGCTATTATCTTAATTAGCTGTTTTGAAAACTATTAATTTTTGACACACGTCAAAATCTCATATTATTAACTTGACACATGTCATGATGTGTCAAAATGTCAGATTATTAATTTGACACATGTCATGATCTCGTTAATGGCTAACTTTCAAAATCCAACTTTACATAATAAGATTGGTATTAGAGTATACTCCTTATAAAAAATTTGTTATAAACATGTGAGATATCGTGACGACTGACGCGGTATGGAGAAATGACAGCAATATGTTATGTTACCTAAGTCATTGCTGGACTATGAGCACTATGGTTTCTCGAAAGTTCCCTAGTTACAGACGTCTTGCGACCGATCTGTTCTTCTGGATCCGCTCTTGCTCACGTCAATACCGGTTAGTTATTCCCTTACGTCCTTCTGCACTACTCGATTTAACTTGCGTTATTGCCTAGAGAGTCTCAGTCCTTTAGTTCTGAAACAGAATGGTTAGGCATTGATTGGAACTCTATAGCTGGAGAAGGCATGCTCCATGTCCTTTTAATATCATGTTCATATCCGGTGAGAAAAGCTTTCACGTGGTGGTGTTGTCCGGATGCAATGATGTTCAGCAATTACCATTTTATTCTTTTACTGACTTGAAGACTAAAAAGAAGAAGGAGAAGAGAAGAGCATTCTTTTATTCACTAGAGCATTTCATATCGTCTATCCTTTGTGCTACTTCTAGCTCATAAAATGAAAATTTCTTCTGACAAACACTAATTTCATATGGAGGAGACTCTAAACGTAACCAAAAAAAAAAGCACTGATATATCATGGTTTTTACGGTTTTTAACCATGATATAAGTGTGCTTTTTGAGTCTTTTGATTTGTTTTCTAGGATGTTTTAGACTCTTAACAGGTTTTCTAGGATTTTGGCACGGATGGAGTGAAATGGAGCAATTTGGATGATTCTGTAGCATTTAACCGGAGGAAATCAATTTGGAGTCTGATTATACGAAGTGCGTCGACCGACACCACATCAGCATCAGTCGACACCCATGCAAGTCGAGACAAGTCTTCAAATTTGGAAGTTTTACAAAATTGTCCGAAGTCTTCCATATTTACATCATAAGTCCCTGACGTGTTTTAGGACATATATATATATATTGTTTTTGGGTTTAAGAAACTCTTAAGTTTTGTTCTAGCAAGTTTTATTTTTTCCTGCATTTTTTGAGAGAGAAAACCCTGAGAGTTTTTTAGAGAGCTTTTGGAGAGAAGAATCAAGACTCCTTCAGAGAAGATTTAGAACTCATTTTCTTCTTCTTTAATCTCTAAATGCTATCTAATTTATTCATGATTTGTGTTCTTACAATTATATCTGAGTAGATTTGCTTGTTAGGTTTAGAGTTTCTCATTAGGGATTTCATGGATTATTAGATTAATTGATTGTTTGGATTCATTATCTTTCTTGTTCTTCACCATATGTTGTTCTTAATGCTAGATCTTTGATTAGTCATCTGGATTTAGATCTTAGAATTATTGATTGATATGAGAATATAATTGATTTTCCTGACAAAAACCTTTGGTGAGCAAAATTACTTTTTGCAAAGAGATTTGAATTAGTGATTTTGTGAACTTACCTAAACTTGATTTTATTGCTGGTTTTTAACTTGAATGTTGCAAAGAGATTTGAATTTTCGGGTTTTAAAACTTAGATAATACTCTTTCTACTTGCCTTCTAAACTCATCACACATTTATTATTTTATGAAATTGTATCAGAAATAATCTATATATATATATATATATATATTTGAATTACATTTTAGGTTTTACCCTTTTAGTTTTGCTTATTTAAATTTTTATTTACTAAATTGATCCCTACATATTTGCAAAAATTCTTTATGTAAAATAAGGAAAATCAAATTAGATTACACTAATAATATACCTAAAATATCAAAAATCAATTATTTCCTTTTTTTGTCAGTATTATTTCATATATTATCTCTACGCATTTGAGTTATAATTTCCTAAAACAATTTTTGTTTTTATAAAATCTTTACATTTAACATCATATTCCTAGATTTTTAAATCTTTACATTTAACATCATATTGAAAAATCAATTATTTCCTATATTATCTCTATGCATTTGAGTTATAATTTCCTAAAACAATTTTTGTTTTATAAAATCTTTTAAAAAATTTATCAGAAAACATCATATTCCTAGAATATCTCTACAACATCTTTCTATTTTTCTTTTACAACACCAATTTCAAAATTTTCATTTAAGTGTTGATTTTAAAAATATTATATATTAGTAAGAACTAGGGGAAATTTCAAAAGTACTCTCTTTGCAATACCAATTTTCCAAAAATACCCCTTATTTCAATATTATCTTCTACATTAACAATAATAATTTCTGAAGATTTCAATTGATTTTAAAATAGGAAAAAAATTAATCAAAAACTTATATTTGGTATGTTAAAATTGTTGTTATATCCAAAAACGAAACAATAGGGGAAATTGGTAATAAAGGATAAATAATTCAATTATTGTCCATCTATTCATTCTATAAACAAATGTAATATGTTCCTACAGTACCCTTTTTCTTGAATTCAACCAATTTTTTGAAAAGAAACTACGAAAAATCGATAGAAAAACGATGATGAAATCATAAAGATATATAAAATTTCAAAATATGTTGTTTTTGTTAATGTTTTTGATGGATAAAATTTGATCTACAAAGTTTAGAATATATTTTCTAACTTTAGAATGTGTATTCTACAAATTGTACATGTTTAACAAAATTTAGATTATGTATTCTACACACTCCACATGTTCTATAAAATATACAGCTCATTTATGTTCTATCTTCTTATAATTAAAATAGAAGTACAAATTGGAGAATGTCCAAAATCCCTGATCTATTTACTCAAATTGCCACTCAATTATTAATGAAGGAGACACTTTATTGAAATTAAGAAGGACAAAATTGACTTAAAAAACACAATAAATCGATTTCATCTGTAGGATCCGCATCTTTATCCGAATACCCACCCGATCATCAATTCCTATCCAATGACTTGGGTATTGTTTATTTATTTTGGGCTTCGGTATCGTTTGACAATATTAGTATACATATTGGGCCTTACTTAACTGCAAAAATACAAATATTATAATTAGTCCATAGGTGGTTTTAAGGGCATAAGATTAAATGTATAAATCAGTTCATATCAATTTACGCAAAATCATTGAAATTTGTAATATTAAATCTCCAATCAACTTATAATCAGCGTCTCAATTAACTACATTCCATAATAGCATAATTTCTAAAAAAACGCAAATAAAGATCAAAAATTCCAAATTTGATATCATAAAATCAAAACAACTTTCAATACTAAGATTTCGTACTTTCCATTCAAGATTATCACAACTCAATCAGTACGAAACCCTATGTTACCAACTTCAGTATAAATAGATCTATTCTATAGTCATTCTAATCTCATCACATCAATCGATTTCGAAAACTCAATAGAAAAACTCAAAGTCCTTTTAGTATTTCTTAATGGCGCAAGCAATTGCTTACCTCAATGATGTCAAGCCCTACAAGACATCCTAGAGAGTGCAAGTCCAAGTCCTTCACTCTTGGAAAACTTACACCGCCGCTTTTGAAGAGACCTTTGACATGGTCCTCGCAGATGTACATGTAAGTTAAACTGCAACCTTTTCCTCATCTACCTTTCTAATATCAAATTGAAGAATGTCCAAAACAGAAAAAATTTCATAGATGATAAACTACTAAAAAGACTTATCAAATTACAGAAAATCCGCAAAGTTTATGACTATTGTATATGTTTTCATTTGCAGAATCTCATTACTATCGTAAATATCGAAATATGATTTACTTAAAAATCAAAACCTTCCAAATCTTAACCAAAGAAATTATACAATCTAGAATAATATAAATACGTACATTGTCAAAGAGATAATTATCAAACACATTTCATAGCATATAATCCACTATTCTTATAATCACATAAAACTCTCAGTATGGCTAACAGCCAAAACAAAAAAAAAAAAAAAAAAATCAAAATCCACTCCTTTCCACTTGGTTTGATCTTAACAATCATTGTTCATATGCAAGACAACTCACTTTCGAAGATATTCCAAGTTTTTATTATTAGAATCCCAAAGAAAAAAATTCCTAAAAAGGCAAAGAACCATCAAGAGGCAAAGGACAACATATGTTTCAAGTAAGATTGATGGTGATATATATTTGAAACTCCTATTCAGATATATCAAGGGACCAACAAGTGATGAAGATATGAGGACATCTAATGGTGTGATTTATGATTCATACAAAGAAGCATGTTTGGCTAGAGGTTTATTAAAAGAATAAAATGTTAGGATCACAATCCATCTACCTATTTGTTTTTTTATCTTCCTAAAATTTCTAAGTTTTTCTCGTTTTCTGGCTTAATTTCATCAATAATAAAACTTTCATGTTCTTTTCATTTCTGTCAAACCTAATCCAGAGGTTTACTAACTCCTTCTCATCCAAAAATACTTAAAATTAGTGGCCAAATTAATTATTTGTCAAATAAGAGTTTCGAAACAAACCTTAATACTGCCAAGTACAATTTCTTCAGAATTAATTCTTCATCCTCTCTCAAAATCGATTGCGAAAACTGGTTAACAAAGAGTCGTTACAAAGGAAATTAAAAAAGAAATTACAAGCCACTTACAGAAACATTGAATTCAATTACGAAGTAGGAAATTCCAGTTCATGCTTCCTTAAATAGATTAATTAGAACTAGATATTGCCCAAAAAAGCATCGAGCAAATCTATTATGCTCAATAAAAAATCTGGAGGCAGTAGGTATGCTTTCCTCGACATCTTAGCAGATATAGTGAGAGTATGTAAGGATGTAGAGAATAATTGAATGGAACAACTGATTATTGACTAAAAAGAGAAGATTTTCGATGACAGATGCGACGGAAAGCAACAAGAACGAAGATGTTGTTTGCAATTTTCCTTTTACCAGCAAAATTATTTAATTAACTTTTTTAGTTTCACCATTAATATATGTATTCTTAGTAGGCCTAAAGAAGTCCAGCTATATTGTCCATACGTAGCCCATCGTTTTTTTTTTGCAAAACGTAGTCCATCTTCTTTTTATTTGGGAAATCTGTTAATAATAAATTCTTTTACATTAGAATATTCAAACATTGACATTTTATTAATACATAATAGGTTTTTCATATATATAAAAAAGCATATTAAAACAATTACGTAATGCAAAATTTTATTTGGTTGAGTAAAATAATATTTATTTACAATCATATTAAAAATATGAAACCTCAAACTTTTTTATTTGACAGATAATTTATTTTCAAAGAAAAAGGAATATAATCAATAGCAATTGGATTTCAGCTTAAGGTATCTGAAAAAAAAACAACCACATAACGAATTTGCAGACTTGTATCATCGTCTAATACTCGTCAAAACACCGTGTACACACAACTTCATTACAATAAATATGCCATTGTTTATTACTAATAATAAAAATATTCAAAATATAAAATTTTACAATTCGCACCACGGATGTGTCATATATATTAGAAAGCCAATTTTACATAATATTTACACTTTCTTTTAAAACTATATTAAAAACAACTATAACTTAATATTATTAAAAAATTACTACTACACATTTCCAAAATATATATTTTTAAAAAAACTGGTACTTACAACTAAAAAAACTTATATAAAAATTTATGTAATATATATACATAAAAATTAAGCATAATTTAATTAATATATATTAAATTATATCAAAAATATCTCGCGGTATACCGCGGGTTAAAACCTAGTTTTATTTAGATTAGTAATTTCTACAAAATTGTGAATACATATTCTATAGTTTCCTTTTTTTCTACGTACTTTATAATACATTTTCTAACATTTACTCTTGTTCTATAATTATTAGAATGCATATTCTTAAATTTTTGGAGATTGTATATAAAAATTAGAAAATGCGTTCCACATAATTTCTAATTTCTCTAATAAAAAGGAAATAAAATCTAAAACTAAGGAAATCAAATATATTCTACACAAAAAAAGGAAATCAAATATATGCATTTGATTAAGTTTACACTTATTAGAAGTTGTGTTCCAAAAATTTTATATTTTTTTGTACCTAACCTCATATATTTCACTTCTCTTCATTTCCTTCTTTCTTCAGCTATTCTTCTTCTTCCTTCTTTCTTCTTCCTATATTCTTCTTCTTATTCATGATCCTCACCTTCTAGAATTTATTTCACTGTGAGTGGGACAGAAAAATATGTTACAGATCTATGTAACATGTGGTGTATGGAGATCCTTTGATAATGAGTGGAAGTTTATTGTTGATGAAGAAAAACGTGCTAGGTTACTCACCTTCCAATTTACAAAAACTCATGAAGACCTATATATGATTGTTTCAAAAGACTACACCATAGAACAAACTATGGTTGATGTGGAATTCACCTATCAATCATAGATCTCGACGTTTATTCTATAATTGTGTTCCTTCAAAGAAAACAAAAATCTGTAGGACACCTTCAGCCAGGAAAATTGGACAGCTCATTATGCATAGATATGAGGGTGTGATGGAAGGGCCTAAACCAAATGAGATTATTAATATTTTGCGCACAGAGTGTGGATGCGACCTATCTTATTCACAAGCTTGGGAGTCTTGTGAGTATGCTATTAACGAGATTAGAGGAATACTTAAAATACCAAAATACTTGCATATGATTGATAGCAGTATTTTCACCTAGGGTATCAATTCCTTATGCAGTTGTAGTACAAAGGGTTATCAATCCAAATAGTTGTTATGCTAGCAGATAAGATGTGATCAGAACAATGCAAGTCAAGCCAAGTAATGATAGGGGTTTTGTCTAATAACCTAAGGAGAACATAAATGAAGAGAATAAAACAGGAACAACTCTACCTAAGTACATGATGTAAGCAATCGAGTATTGGAACGAGTAGGTGATCGAATAACAGAAAAGTCAAGAACACAATGATAACCAACTCGAGGATATACACGAAACCAATGATCGAGTACCGGTTCGGGTAAAGGGTCGGGTTGATGTAAAAACTGAAACAATCAAAATGCAAAAGTTCCTAAGGATGAGGTAATCGGTTCATAAGTATTCCTAATCAATTTAGAACATTTTACAAGCCTCAAGCAGTATATTCCCTAGACAGTGGACCTCTAACCCTTGCTAATTCATTCTCATGGTAGAAACAATCAACCTTAATCACTTCTTTGCCCAACTCTCGTTGGAGAAACATTACCAAGCAGGCAATAAAATCTGATCTACTAATGTCAATGAATTCCTTACTCATTTAATCACTTAGGTTAAGTGAATAGATCTCTAGCATTAGTTGGTTCAAACATTTCAACAAACATCTCTCGATGGCAAAACACCCTAGATTAAATCTCAACCTCTCGGTATGAAACTAGCATTAAGAACACTAATCTAGAAGGGAATTTTAATTAGAACAATCAGTCCAAAACATCCTAATCGATTAAAAACACTCACTAACATATCCCATCCCTAGAAACTTTGGTTCACTACTCAGATCTCATGATAAACAACATACAAGCATAAACGAGTGAGAATTGAATCAAATAAAAAATATTGAAAAGGAGACAAAAACGTAAAACAGAATCGCTATGAAAAAGGGAGTGAATATCAAATCCCATCAAAACTTGTTAAGTGTAAAATCGCTCTCTCTCTCTCTATCTCTCTCTCTCTCTCTCTCTCTCTCTCTATCTCTCTCTCTCTCTCTCTCTCTCCGTAGCTCTCGCTCTCTGGTTCATGAGTGACTGTCGCTTTTTTGGGTGAGAGAATATGAGGAGGTTTATATATGGAAACCCTTTGGACCTGGCCGTCCAGCTCTGTTCGATTGTCTACACGAGGCTAGGGTCGGGTACCTCTTTGGGTTAGACTTTGGGTTGTTCCTCTTGCACTCAGATCCTCTTGATCGGGTTCAGGTCTGGACTATTCTTCTCACACGATCGCTCTATCGGGCACATGCTCGGGTTTCACTTCACTTCTGTTCTTTTGAGGCTCCAAAGCACATGTTTTCATCCAAAAGGCACAAATGCAACAATGCAGCATCCTAAATAACCTAAATGCCAATTCCTAAGGTTAAGGACCTAAAAATGCAAAACATGAATAAAGATATGCCTAAGAAAGTGTAAAATAAAGAGTTATCAATGCTACAACAAGCTAATCCTTGTACATATACGAATTTTGAAACTGATTGCGATGGTAGATTTAAGTATCTATTTATTTCTTTTGGTCGATCAATAAGAGGGTTCTACAAGGCCGCTCGGAGAGTTATTGTAGTTGATGGAACATTTTTGGCGAGTAAATACAAGGGAGTTCTACTACTGGCTACAGAGGTTGACGATAACTCTAATTTATATCCGATTGCATTTAGGATTATTGATTCAGAGAATGATCTTTCATGTGCGTGGTTTTTAATGCAACTTAAGTTTGTGATAGCGGACGAGGAAGACATCCATCGATTGGTACAACAATTGCTAACATTTACCCATTGGCTAGACATGGTATTTGCATCCCCCACTTGCTAAATAATGTGATAACATATCATCATGGACAAGGTTTGGTCGGTCAAGTTGCTGAAGCTTCCAAAGCATATAGGGTTAGTGAATTTGAAAGATTATTCACACTGATTTCTAACATTAGCCTGACGGTTGGAAAATATCTGTAGGATGTTGATGTGAAAAAATGGGCTATATGTCAGTTTCCTGGATATAGGTATGACAAAAGAACCACCAACGCTGCTGAATCAATAAATTCAGCACTGAGATCGCCTAGAGAGTATCCAATAATTTCTTTGTTAGATAGCATGAGAAAAATGTAAATCGCTCAAACACTATCCAATTACCAGATACAAATTTCAAGTTAAAAGTGATCAATCTGACTACGTCGTTGACTTGGAAAGAAGAACATGTTCATGTGGGAAGTTTGACTTACAAAAAATTCCTTGTCGTCATGCCATAAAAGCAGCTTTTGCTATAGGCAAAGATCTATACGAATTTACTGATGAAGTGTATACCACTACTGCTTGAATTATTTGAGGAAACAATTAATCCAATAGGTCTTCCTGAAGATGAATGACGTGTCCCAGAAAATGTCCAAAATGCAAAAGTGCTACCACCTGAAACACGAGGAGGTCTTGATAAACAAAGAAAATGCAGACATGAAACAGTTGAAGACAAAATACGATCGTCCCAAGGGTCGAAGAGGCATAGATGCATTCGTTGTGGTCAAGAAGGACAGAACAAGGCGACATGTGATATAGCGATATAATAAGGGAAAATGACACCCACACCCACTTTCTCCTAAAGTATTGTCACAAAAACCCACTTTCCACTCATGGTATACTTTTCCAAGTTTTTTGCTTATGTGTCCACTTTCCTTTTACATTTTTGCCCTTACTAACAACTTACCTCTCTTTCTCTCCTTCTTTTCTCTCTTTTTCTCTTCTTTTTTGTTGTTAACACTTTAACCTTTTTTTAGTAACTTTAGTTGTTGACAAACAAAAAAAAGTTAACCTTATACCCTAAATATTAGATCCTAACACCACATAGACACTAAATCCATATAAGCCCAAAAACGTAAACCTTATACCCTAAATCTTAAATCCTAAACCCTAAACCATACACCTTGAACCCTAAATCCTAAACCATGAATTAAAAATATAGACACATCATCCACATACCTAAACCTAAACTTTTAACCTTAGCCCCTAAATCCTACACCTTGAACCTTAGACAATACAACTTGAACTCAAAACATAGACATTGAATCTATATCCCATCTAAAGTCTAAACCCTAAACTATGGTGATGTTTGAACATGCAACAAACTTGTCAATAAATTTCATCTGGATTGCTTGTCCACGTGGTCAGAGTTTGGTGGATAGGCTTAGAGATTAATAATGACCATGTTTGTTGTGTAGTATGCTTCTAGTGACACTTCTAAGTTCTAATATCTCTAATTCTAGCTTAAAAATAGTACAAAAATATTTGGCTAAAAGACATCTAAGTGGCTAAACTATAGTGATGTTTGAACATGCAACAAACTTGTCAATAAATTTCATCTGGATTGCTTGTCCACGTGGTCAGAATTTGGTGGATAGGCTTTGAGATTAATAATGACCATGTTTATTGTGTAGTATGCTTCTAGTGACACTTCTAAGTTCTAATATACCTACTTCTAGCTGAAAAATAGTACAAAAACATTTAGCTAAAAGAAATCTATGTGGCTAATTTATCTTGGACAAATTTCTGCTCATGTAAAGAATGAGCAAGATATTATAAGATAAGTATCCATAACTACTAATCCACATGATTGATATTCAATGTTCTAAATAAATCAATGTTGTTAATTTTTATTTTGTTTATTAACCACTTATGAGTGTATATGTTTCTGGACCAACACAAAATATGAAGCAAGGAGCTCATGGTGTCTATGGATTTAATTGTGTGGATGTTGTATGATGATTCTTTGGTCTGTCTACATTGGTATCCACAAAAAAATATCCACATGATCACATCCATAGCCACCATTCAACTGCTATTTTTCAGCTTAATGTCTAGATATGCTTTGTAAATCCATGGAGACCTATCCACAGTTTCTCTATCCACTAAACTTTGTTTTTTTTTTTTAAGTGAATAGTTTTGGTTTTAGGTTCAAGGGTTTATGTTATAGGATTTAAAATTTAGAATTAAAGGGTTTTGTACTTATTTGGTCTATGTTGTGTTATGGATAATATGCTATGGATAAAGATCTAACTAAATTTATGTATGTATATTTTGTATGAATAAACACAAGTAAATATCTATTAACAATACTGCAATTGATTATCCACTTATAATTGAACAAATGTTCAACGACTGATGGATACTGTATAATCTAAAAATTCATAAAAAATATAGCAATATGTATCTTAAAATGTAAAAAATATATAATCATAATATATTTTATATAAATAAATAGAAAATTTATTTTATGATAACAAATAAATATATTTTACTTTGTTAAAGTGTTAACAACAAAAAAGAAGAGAAAAAGAGAGAAAAAATGAGAGAAAGAGAGGTAAGTTGTTAGTAAGAGCAAAAATGTAAAAGGAAAGTGGACACATAAGCAAAAAACTTGGGAAAGTATACCATGAGTGGAAAGTGGGTTTTTGTGACAGAACTCACAACATTTTCCCATATAATAACGGTTTGTACAACAATGCAATATATATTCTCAATTGCTATTTCATTTCAGTTTAATGTAGTCAACGGTTTTTTTTTATTTTTCACGGTCAGTGCTGTTCCTACGATCGTTGGGGATAAGAAGGTGTTTCTCGTATGTTTACTGGAGACAAGAAGACGATTTTAGATTTTTGTTTCAAGTTTTTTTTCATCTCTCGTTCCCAATCCTTGAGACTTCAACATGTTTTGATTTTTATATTCATAATCCAGACTTAGTAATGATTTTGATTCAAATATTAGGCCAGCCAAAACAAGATAATACTATAAGTTCCCTAATTTTCACCTACTTAGCAAAATACAGAAGCAAACATGCACATGATAGAAAATCTTAAGCCAACTTAATCATGATAAAACAAAGAACTCATGACTGAATCATTTGTCTCTGTTTTGATGCAGATAACGATAGGAGGAGTTAAACAATTCGAAAAATTAAGATATTTGGTGGAACTATTAACAGCAACTGTACAAAAGCACAGGAAAAAGCGGATCATGATTTGGATTTGCGGTTTAAAAGTTACCACCAATTTCCCAGAACCTATCTGAAATGGATAACATTTAACTTTTTTGAAAACAAAGAAATCATGACTGAAGCATTTGTCTCTGTCTTGATCCAGAGAATGATAGGAGAAGTAAAATATGAAAGTGACTAAATTATAAAATGAATTTCAGTTGTTCTTTGAAAGATCACTAAAATATAAGATAATAAAAGCATTGTCTATAATCTCAATCAATAATCTCTACCACATCAGAATCTAATTGTGGAGGCTCATATTTTGCCATTCGGTCAATGAAACAGGATCAGATGCTGCTTCTCATAGATCAATTGCAAATCTTCTGACATGCTATCATCGTCAAATGTCTCGATGGGCAGACCCAAAAAATGGCACTCTATGTATTTGAGCGCATACACCCCACAATCACTTTTTGATTTGTTGAGTCCAGGCAGCACAAACACATGAACGAGGTTATATGGAGAACATAGTGGACACTTCCCGTCTGATTTTGTGTGAATTTCCTTGACAATCCGATAAATGGCGTATGCAAATGGATCAACTTTTTTTCGTTGTTGATGACCAGCACAATCAAATATTTCAATTGTTCTTTGAATGAAGTTGATTAACGAAGAGTGGAGCATAAATACAGTCAAAATCTGATCTCCAATATTTTCTTGTCTTACCATGAGAAGGTAACTCACAATTGGCATACACTTGAATCAAACTACTCCAGTTGTGGCCTCGGTTATTGTTCAAAAACTTTAAGTATTTGTTTTTGAGTCGTATGCTAAACATACCGTACATGAAACCGACACGAGCTAACTTCAACTGGCCTAATGATGATTTCTACCTAAATAAATACATTTTCGCATGCATATCCTGAAAAGAAATATTGAATCGTAATATAACCAGTGACTATGATATGTTTGTAACATTAACTAATGTAAAATTAATGACAATTTTTAAAGCTAACCTCGTTGCCAAGCCATTTGTTCCATAAGAGTCGACCGAGCAATTCTTTATCAATAACAAACACCAATTCAACATCTTTGTCATTTTTACCGGCGTCTGGAATATTTTTACCTGCATTTTCAAAATTGATTTGTTCTCTCTAGGACCAGCTTGGGGTCTATTGGGGTGGTTAGCGGTGGACTAGTGGGGTCCACGTGATGGGTTGTCACATAACTTTTCCTAAAGCAAATTTTGTGTAGGATCGAACTCGGGTACTTGTGATGGTTGAGAAAGATGTCCCATGGATTTATGTAAGAATTCTTGTGTACCCAAACTAAAGTGTAAACGATCATCATCTAAAGACATTTCGTCCTGCCATCGGAAAAGATGAACCAAAACATTTTAACAAGATTTACATAAATACATAAATGCTATGCCTAATTATACAAATACCTACTCACAGATTTGGATCTAATTTACAAACTTATAGAAACAGAATAGATAAAAGCAAAAGAAACATGTCACAATAAGCAAAGTAAATCGAGAAAATTGGGATCTATCTCTTAAATACCACATATTTACTTGGCTGATCTGTTGGATTGGACGGTTGCATGGTTGTGGATCTCCTTTTGAGTCTTGTAGTTTGATAACAGAATTTTCACACTGGGTATCAATTCCCTATGTAGTTGTAGTATAAGGGTTATCAATCCAAATGGTTGTTATGCTAGCAGATAAGATATGATCAGAACAGAGCAAGTCAAGCCAAGCAATAGCGATGGGATTTTTCTAAAAATCTAAAATAAGCAAAAGTAAATAAAAGAACAAGAACCTCATGACCTAAGTACTCGATGCAAGCATTCAGGTACATTATCGGGTGGAGTGATTGTATCAAGTAGACAAGGATTAACAGCTTGAAGGTATACACGAAGCTGGTGATCGAGTACCAGTTCGGGTAAGGGGTCGAGTTATAGAATAAAATTAAACAATCAAGATGTGAAAGCTCCTAAGGATGGGGTAATTGACTCATAAGTGCTCCTGACCAATTTGGGATGTTCTACATGTCTCAAGCAAATATTTCCTAGACAATGAATCTCTTAACTATTGCTAAAACACTCTCGTGATAGAAACAATCAACCTTAGTCACATCCCTACCCAACTCTCGTTGGAGAAACATGACCAAACAGGCATTACAATCCGACTCATTATTGTCAATAAACTCCGTACACATCTAATCTCTTAGGCTAAGTGGGTAATTTTTTAGCATTGATTGATTCAAGCATTTCAACAACATCTCTCGATGGCAAAACACCCTAGATCTAATCTCAACCTCTCGGTCTGAAAATAACATTAAGAACATCAATCTAGAAAGGAATTTCTATAAAGTAAACATTCAAGCTAAGATATCCAAACCAATCAAGAACACATATTTGTCTATCCCATCCTTAGAAACTTTGATTCACTATTCAGATCTCATGGTAAAAAGCATAAAAGCACAAATGAAAGAAAATTGCATTGTATTGAAAATAAGATGAAAGTAATAGAGTGAGAATCAAAACTAAAAAGAATAGCAAAAGAAGCAAAATCAAATCCTAACAAAGTACAAAAAGTGTTTGAGTCGCTCAATCTCTCTCTCAGAAGCTCACGCTCTCTGTTCTGAGTATCTGCCGCGTGATAGGGCGAGAGGAAGAAGAGGAGGGTTTATATATGGAAACCCTTTTAACCTAGCTGTCAATTTCTGCACGAGGGTCTGCTCGAGGCGGTGCACGAGGTTCAAGTTGGGTAGTTCCTCGGGTAGGGCTTCGGGTTGTTCTTCCTGGTCTTAGATCCTCTTTGATTGGGTTGAGGTTCAGATTGTTATTCTTGCATGATCACTCCTTCGGGTACATGCTCGGGTTTTACCTTATTCTTCCCCATTTTGGGCTCCAAAGCACCTGTTTTCATCCAAAATACACAAATGCAACAATGCAGCACCATAAATGGTCTAAATGCAAATTCCTACAGTTAAGGACCTAAAAATGCTAAGGTTACGATATATATAATGCAAAATATGTACAAAAAAAAGTGTCTAAAACATGTAAACTAGTGATATATCATCCTCTAATTTTCCTAGTCGTGCTTCAAACTTATCAAACTAAGCATCAAACTTCTCAAAAGAAGCATCAAACAGTCCTTTAAGAAAGAACTTCGTTTCTTCATTTATAGCTACATGAGTTGCAGCTGCTACTCTTTGACAAAGCAATTTCTTTTTGCGTGTCTCTGCTTCGCGATCAGGCTGTCTTTTCTTACTCCTCTTCAAACTGGAGACATGGTTTGCTTCATAATTCATATGAGGGTGCTCATTCCCAACTTCAGTTACCTCCTTCTCACCTTTGATATTTGCACATTCTCAATATTGTTGCCTTCTATATCATCAGCTTCTATATCAGCAAAGGTTTCCAAAATCTTCCCCTGATATAATCATATCAATCACATAATATATTTTACCATCTTTGATTTCATCCGGCCATACAAATTTTGCACCTCATTTCCTGAATAAGAAATGAATGAATAAACAACAGCCTACAAAACAGAAAAAAAATTCAAAAAATCAGTGTAGATAATCGTATGTGAAAAGTAAAGTAACATTGCATGTTGTGACATAATTGGAGATCTAGCAACAAAAATAAAGTAACACTTTAATATGATAGAGTCCAAACGAAATTGACACAAATAAAGAGTAAAAAAAATCCAGGGCTATGTTTCGGAAAGATAATCAACACGATCGAGCATGCCTATATATTAATTTAGGAAAATATTTTTAAAATGGAAAGTATATCTAAAATATCTACCTTGTAATTTCATAGAGAGACTACAGTCCAAATAATCTTGTTAAATGTGCAAATAAGATAACCTTATGACAAGTTAACTTGTAATGTGAAAATTCCACCGAATGTAGTCTCTAAGTAGCATAAATATAGTAAAAACACTTAATTTGGGAAGAATCATAAACTCACATTTGACTTAAATGTGCTCTCCACAAAAATGATGTCCTCATATGAAACCTTTGTTGCGCCTTTCCAATTAGATCATTGAGGAGCTTCCATCAATTCACTGTTAATTTTTTCTCCCAAGAATGATCCATTGTCTGGAATTGCTTCCCTCACCCATATCTGAAGTGCATCTGAGAATCCATCCAATACATATTTCAAATCACATCTTGTTTTCACAATACAATTTAATAGATAATCATAAGTTTTAAGACCCCACAGATAATTACGAACATTACCAAGATTCATTACCATCTTGATGTAGAAATGATCGATTTTTTCGTATCACCCTTAGCCACGACCAACCCACCTATCACATAAATATAGACGAAACGAATTCTATCCTCCGGAGTCCACTTCATAAATCTTCTATGTCATCCAACAACTTCTTTATGCAAATCTGTCCATCTGTCTTCAACAATTTACTCCAAAATCTATTATCATCTTTCCAATTCTCATAATCACACCTTCCATCATCAATGTATTTGAGTCTTTACTGAATAAAAATTTTGGAGTGAAAATCTAAGTGGTTTTCGTCCAAACACAAAACATAACTCATGCTTTTTTCTTTGTTACCAATTGCCTACACATGATGCTGTGTATTAAGCGAACTGAATAACCTAATTTATTTTCGTGTATTGCAAAGACATGAGGGAACACTGGATCTCTCTTCACTTCATCATACACTGATTGATGACAATGCTTCTTTTATTTTGCTCAAAAGAGACATTTTGCAGCTGTTATTTATCTTTTCCACTAGTGGCTCTTTTCCATCTTTAAATAAACGTTTTGGACATTCATTTTCCATGTCTGTACAAAAGCAATGCACACACTTAAAATATATCAGGCACTGTGTGAACAAGTTATTTACGTATTACCAATAGCAAAACAAACTCTTTTCATGAAATAAATCAAAAACTAAGCAACTGAAGCGTAACTACACCTAATACAATGAATCAAAGCAACCTGAGTACTACAAATAATAAGTCTAACTCATGCAAAGAAATCGAAGCTACCAAAATCAATTTTAATCTGTTTGAAACCTAAATTTTTCCTAGAATACAAAGCTCTGAATATTTATAAACCAGAAAACTATTAAGAAACGCCTGCTCCACCTTCCAATAACAGAGAATTAATAAAATTCTGATCGAGGTTCTGTTCAGAAAATTCTGAGTGCCACAGAAATGGTAAGACAAATCGATATGAGAGAATAAGAGAGAGTAAGATGAAGAAAAATAAAGAACAAAAGTTTTGTTTATGAAAGCTCAATTTCATCGAAAAAGAATAATAGATGAATGACGACTAGATGTATTATAAGTAAATTAATATTGTATTGCCTTATATTTTTGTTCCAAAAAATTTTAAAAATAGAAAAATTAAATTGATTTAGAAAATATTTTTAGCGTTTTGTAAAAATTTTTAAAAGGGAAAAAACCTATAAATACCTTATTTATTTTTTATTTGGACGTTTAATACCTGCTCTTTTTTGTTGGAAGAATAATACCCAAATTAATAAAAACGTGTAATTTAATACCTCAAGAATTAAGTGTTGTCATTTTCATACTTACGATTTCTTAACAAAAACAAAATTCCAGTTTTAGCCATATTCATTTCTATTAATTATTAATTTATAAATAACATTAAATTAATTTTAAAATTTTGAATAAAAATGATAATTGTTAATATTTCATTTTACCACTATTTTATTTCCTTTATTTCAATACAGATTTCTACTTTATTAACATGAATGTTTCTGTCACCAATCTTGTATATAGAATGCATAGATAGACAATAACTAATTTATTTATTCTTTGTTTCCAATTTTCCCTATTATCTTTTACAAAATCGATGGAATATCAATAATTTTTATTTAGATTTTTTTGGTTACAAATTTAAATTGCTGGACACACTTCCTCTCCCTATTAATAAAGAAAAGTGTCACATAATTTCACGATGGTATGTTCTCTCTTCCTCTCCTTTTTTTTGTATAGTTATAAATAAAGTTTGATTATTTTGATATCGCTACTAAATTTCGTGGAATAGATGCATATATTAGTTTCAAATGGAAGATGATGATGATTACTTCACAAAGGTAATATTCTTTTAAAAACTTTTTTCTAAATTAAAAAGTTGAAAAACTAAGAGTAATTGAAATTTAATTTTGTAGATGAACAATAATAATGACATAAAAATTTGTACACGTACTTTGTCGAGAAAGCAATGTCGGTGAAGTTTTATGTACTATCTCCAAAATGTGTTGATGCTTATTGGAAGCTAGATTTCACCATCGAGTAGCAACATCACCACTATCACAATAATGATAATAATCTTCATGTATATTTTGAATTTTGCTAAATACTCTTTAATTATTTTTATTTCTCCAATTCCAGTATTAGATTTCATGATGTCATATGTTTTGATGTATTTCATAATGCCATATTATATATTCTCATGTATTGTTATTAAACATCCACAAGTAATATTGGTTTTGATATACCTTTTAATTTCACTTCTTAATTCAAATTAATAATCTGAATTAATATTTTAAAATAAATTAGCATTTGTATTTCTTTTTAAAATTGATGTGTTATTAAATCATTGTACCTTATTATTTAAGTTTTATTATAAACATGTTTTTACATCTCTTAAGGATACATGGGTTTACATAATTTTACAAAATAAAGTTATTTTTATATTTTAAAAAGAAAAACACATATTTAAAATAATATAAAATAAGAAAGAAATTTACCATTCAAAAAATTGCTTCAAAAAGTAAACAAAACATAATGTTGATTATACTCTACACTATAAGACTTCTTCAACAAGCCTAAAAATATTTTCTCAAAATAATTCCATTATTTAGTTATCTAAAAAACTTACTGAATATTATTTCAATATTAGATAATCTTTTATAGAAAAAAACGTTTGATGCTGAAATCTTTGATTTTTTAAGATTTTGGAAACAATATTGAAAATTTAAATATTCTAAATATTAAAAAACTTCATAAAAGAAAATTTAAATGTTTGCGGTGTGATAGAGCAGCCGCTTTGAGTTTACCTTAATATGATTTTTTTTGGGTTGTCTACAAAAATATTTTAGTCTGTAATACAACGAGTTAAACAAAAGATGTTATGCCATCATCATTTCATTAGTTTAAATATTAGATAATTTTAAACAGTTATAGTTATATAATCTTAAATTTAGCAATCAAAATATAGTTTTACAAAGGAAGAGGTTATGATAGTCTATTCTTTTGTAAGGCAGAGGAGTCTGAGTGTAAAGTGGTAATGGATATTATAAGTAATTACGGAAAGGCATCGGGACAAGAGGTTAATTTAGGAAAATCTTCTATCATGTTTGGCAAGAAAGTTCCGCCGGATGTAAGATCTCGGATTAAAACGGTAATTGGAATTTCCAGTGAGGGAGGTATGGGTTCTTATTTGGGAATACCTGAAAACCTTCAGGGTTCCAGGACTAACGTTTTCAGTTATGTTAATGATCGTCTGGATGAGAGAGTTAATGGTTGGTCCGCGAAAACCTTATCGACAGGAGGTAAAGAAATTATGATCAAGTCGGTGGCGTTAGCTCTTCCAACTCATGTTATGTCGTGTTTTAAATTGCCACAGGCGTTGACAACCAAACTTACGGGTGCCATATCAAACTTCTGGTGGAAGTCTAATGATAAGGCTAGAGGCCTGCATTGGGTAGCTTGGGATAAACTGTGTGAGGACAAATGTGATGGGGGTTTGGGTTTCCGCGCTTTGGAAGAATTTTATGATGTAATGTTGGCTAAGCAATATTGGAGGTTGATTCATTACCCGAACTCTTTAATGGCTAGAGTGATGCGTGGTAGATATTTCCGGAGAAAACATCCCTTACGGGCAACTAAACCATATTCTCCATCTTTTGCGTGGAGGAGTATTTTCTCCGTTAAGGGACTAGTGGAACGAGGGGCACGGTGGATAGTAGGCTCGGGGTGTGACATTTCGGTATGGAGGGATCCTTGGATACCCGATTACCAGGCAAGACCAGCGAATGGTAGGGGGAGAGTTCTACATCCTAATTTGAAGGTCAATCATTTAATTAATCCCCTTACGATGGATTGGCACTTGCCCATTCTAGAGGAGTATATGGATCCAGTGGATATCCCGCTTATACAGAGTTTGGCGGTTAGTAAGTCTTTTTGTTCGGATAGACTGATTTGGCATTATACTAAGTCCGGTAAGTATTCCATGAGGACTGGCTATAGGTTAGCACGAGAATTACAAAAGGAAGCCGAATTCGGGCCAACGTGTACTGTTTTACGAGCACAAGCTTGGAAACTTGAGGTCCCCTCAAAAGTTCAACATTTCTTCTGGCAGGTGGCTTCTGGTTGTCTCCCTGTAAAGGAACGGATCGCTCATAAGGGTGTACGGTGTGATGTTACGTGTCAACGGTGTGGTTCTGCGGTGGAGTCTATTAATCACGCTCTTTTCGTGTGTGAACGTTCCCGTTTGGTTTGGGAGCTAACGCCGATGCATCTTTCTTCGACAGGGTTTCCCTACGGATCAGTGTATTCAAATTTGGATTTCTTATACTCCAAGGCCTTGTCGAGCTCCGGGGTTCGGGTATTGGATTTTTGTTGCCCTGGATTTTGTGGACAATTTGGAAGGATAGGAATAAAAAAGTTTTTCAAGGAGTTGAGGCTGACCCAATTGATATTATAAATCTGGCGTCAACCGATAAACTTTTGTGGGAGGAGGCTAAGTCCTTCTCGGGGAACTTATTGACTCCTCAGCCGGTTCCGGAGGAAAGGGTTGTTTCTGTTCGGTGTCAGGTTGATGGGTCATGGAAAGGATCCGACCCTTTAGAGGGCTTGGGTTGGTGGTATGGGACTTATGAGGATAAGATGCTTCTTTTAGGAGCTCGCAGTCTTCGTCGTAGTCCCTCTTCCCTTCACTCGGAGCTTAATGCTTTGGTATGGGCGATGGAGTCTCTTCGGGCGATGGGGATTGATTGTCAGAATTTCGAGTCAGACAACGCTGAACTGGTGGCGATGGTGCAGGATCCGGACGATTGGCCAGCATTTTCGCACTTATTGGAAGACTTCCATTCCCTCAGATCATCTTACTCCTCCTTCACTCTGACACAGATTCCGCGAACGTCAAACGCCCGAGCAGACTGTCTTGCTCGTTCTTTCAGACCTTTAGCTTCTGAATCTTCTTTTGTGAATTCTCTTCCTCCAGATTGGGCAACTAATCTTGGAGTCACTTTTTAATTTATTTAAATGTAAGGTTGAAAAAAAAAAATAATAATAAATAGTTTTACAATCTTAAAGACTAAATAAAACAAACAAAATTGATAAATATAACTTCAATTTTAAAAAAAAAATAGTTAGAAAAATCGTCTGCGGTATACCGCTGGTTAAAATCTAGTTAAGAATAAACATAAAGAAGGAAACCAAACCATGCTAAATTAAAAACCCCCAGTATTTGGATTCATCGTTTAAATTCTAATGTGAAAACAATACAAACATATGCCCTGAAAATATCTAGTTCATAATGCAGTGCCAATGCAGTGCCAATGAAAATGAAAGAGAGGGAAGCTGAACGGACGACACAGTTTATGACCTGAAAGTATTTTCTTATCGCTGGTTCTTTTTGTGATTCCACAATCGCTGGTTCTCTTTGTGATTCCACAATCGCTGGTTCTTTTTGTGATTCCACAATCGCTGTATCACGTTTCCAGTTTTTCCAATCCCACTTTCATTTTTTCCGCAAAAGAACAGGGCCATAGTTTTTTTTTTGTTCAACGAATACAAACATAGTCAAATATTTAAAGAGAACTCTTCGTCAAGTTGTTTTGAAGTGAAGATATGGGTTCGGTTGATTAGGCCCTTACTACTTTTAAGGGAAAACTTTCTGTGGTTAACCTTGGTAAATGCGAGGATGGAGCTCGGCTTTGGTTTTGGTGTCCAAGAGGACCAATTTCATTTTATGATCCAAACTCGTCAGTTCGATCATGAGATTTTAGTGTGAGGATCGAACTCGGTTTATGTACTTGTAGTTGTATGAAGGGTTCCCTTGTATGAAAGAGTATGTATTCAGGAGAGTTTGTTTGAATATAGATAGAAATGAATTCAGCTCTATGGGAGAGTGAATGAAATTATCGCGAGGTGGTGTCTAATTATGTGAAGAGTAAACTCAACACTTAGGTTCCTCCGAAGTAAACTTATTTCCCCAGGAGTTGGGAGCGTGGAAGAATCTTCAAGGAGTGGAATCTAGTTTTGCGAAGAGCGAGCTTGACTCTTACAAACAAAACCAACTCTAAAATAAAAGAAAAAGTACATAAATTAATTAATGTAACATCCCGACCATCACCTTGCTTAGTAAGTCCCACGTCCACACCTGATTCATTGGCCTACTTTATTTAGTGGCCCATGTCCAATCCTAGCCCATGTGTCATTTGTATCCGACGGCCGGTTTGCTACGTTTAGAAGGCTTTAAAGATTTGTTTATCGTTCCTACAAATCACCACATGATCTTTTCCTGTGTTTTGTCCTTGCTCGCACAGTTTTGACAATCACTTCCCGGAATGTCACCCATCATGAAACTACTCAAGCATAAGCACGCTTAACTCCGCTTAACTCTAGAGTTCTCTTAGGATCTTTGACCGAAAAGATAAGTGCACTTTGGTGAATTATTTTCAACCTCTCTGCAAACCGGGGTGTCACAATTCACCCCCATTAAGAGTTCGCAACGTCTTCATTGCACACCAAGACCGTCACCCCCGAGGGTGTGAGCCCACTCGACTCCACAGTCATATGGGTTCGGCTTTGATACCACTTGTAATGCTCTGATTGTTACCTTTCTTAATGGGTCCCACATCTACACCTGGTCCATAGGCTTATCTGGCCTAGTGGGCCCTACCTCCACTCCTTTCCTATGGATCCATCTATCTGGGATGACTGGTTTACTATGTCTGGGAGGTTTTAAAGGTTTGTTTACCATCTCTACAAATCACTACATGATTTTTTTCATGTATTTTGTCCACACTTGCATAGTTCTGACAATTATTTTCAGGAATGTCACATATCCTGAAACTACTCCAGTATATGCAGGTTAATTGTAGAATTCTCTCAAAATCTTTGACAGAAAAATAATTGCACTTTAGTAACATAAATGGTCAAATCAATTTTTTTAAGCTTATGTGCAAACTGGGATATCACAATCATAGAGACAATAACTTATATAATAAATAATAGTTTGACAACATTTGTATTATAAAAAGTAACGCAAAACTTTTGTATCGGTCCATTCTTTTTCCATCCATCTTTGCACTCCCGCATATAGTTTGCACCATCCATTGCAAATATATGAGCCATTGCTGCATACATGACTTCATGTGCTTGTTCATAAGCTTTTTTTGGAAAAGTTCATATGCTAACTGGTAATTCTTAAGAAAAATATATTTCTTTATTGAGTTCCAATCGGACCATTAAAATTTTGGCGGACTTGGTTTATTTGTCTGCCTGCATTGGTCACTTGGATCTCACATTTAAAAATATGATAATAAATTTCAATACGAAATCAAGGCATTTTTATTTTTAGCAAAGGGATAAAGCAGATTTTCCCATCTCTCAATTTTCATGTTTATGGCTTGTTCCCTTCATAATTGATATTTAGTTAATTATATATACTAAATTTTGCTCCCACACATGAATTTATTCTATACATTCATATTATATAAAATTTAAGAATTTTATACTTTAAATAGTATAGAATAATAAAAATTAAAACAGTGACAAGATATTGTTAATATTTTTCTAACATTGTTTTCTACCTATATACTTTGTGTGTTTTGGATATATCATTATAGAAATCTCTACACTCCCTAAATAAAGGAATTTCATACAATAGATACAATGCTAGCTGCTAATTGGTGAGATCTTTCGCCAACGCATCTTCCTGAATTGGGACTTTAAAACTCCTTTACTTCAGGTTGCTCTGGGAAGTACCAAGAAGAACAGACTTGCTTCCGGTGGCACCCCTTGTTTTATATACTATACACTACTATCTCTTATATTTTACTTGTACACTTGGGTGATATTTCAATATTTATGGTTATGTTGGTTCACTTCAACGGAAATGCTATAAAGCTCAGCATTTAGAGAGGATCCTTCCCCAGCTTATTTTGGACTTTTAAGGTTTGATTGCTAAGAGCAAATGCTTGTCCCTGTATCTTTTTGTTTTGCTTCTGTTGATGTTGACGTACTAGTGAAAGTGAAATCTTGTTCCTTTTGCTCCTTCCTCTAAAAATTCACAACGCTTATATCATGGCATGTGTAATAAATTCAAACAATAGGAATAGCTGCAGCATGAGTTTTAGAACCTCGACTATCTAGCATAGAATACTAGTATCAAACAGTAGGAATGGATGATGCAGCATGAGACTAGAGATACAAAAACAGAGATTGGAGCAGTAATTTAACTTGTTTGACTGATTAGTGTTTCACTTTGTGTTCTTCCATGAGGTTTGCGGACAAGAAAACAAGAAGACAAGAAATTTTTAATCTAACTTTTTAGCAACTATCAATGGACCAATGAAATTTTACATTAAGAAGTTCTTAATCTAACTTTTTCAAAATTTCTATTAAAAAATTTGTTAAGCAACTTTCTTAAAATACATTGATGGAGATGCTCTTAGATGCTTGACTAGTGTCTTTCGTCTAGTGGCACTGTCCACTCAGCCGTCATTTTCCTCATCTCGATTTCACACCACCAAACAAAGTTACATGGAAGAACTCTACATGATCATATTAATTGTTATAAGCATCCAACCCTAGCTTAACACATGTTATCTCTAACTTATTGTATCTGAATGATCTGTTAACCCTTTAATGTTGCTATACGGCTTAAAACATCATGTTTCACACAATAATAATGATCCTAACTAATGAAAAACTTCAGAAAGTTTTATTCATCGAACCAATAAGTATTACAAAAACCAACTCTATAATGGAAAGCATATGAATTAAATTAGCAGTTTAACTAGCCGCCATAAATCTTAGAGACAATAACTTGAATAATAGATAATAGTTTGACAACATTTCTGTTATAGAAAGTGACGGGAGACTTTTGTATCGGTCCATTCTTCCATTCTTCTTCACACTCGCGCATATAGTTTGTACCCTCCCTTGCAGATGCTTGAGCACCTGCTGCATCCATGTCTTCATGTGCGTGGTCCCAAGATTTTTGGAAAAGTTTAGATGCTACATGGTAACTCGCAATACAAAAATTTATTCTATGAGTTGCAATCGGACCATTAAACTTCTGGCGGACTTTGTTGATGTGTTGTGCTGCATTGGTCACTTGGTCTTGGCATTTAGAAATCTGATACTAAATCTCAATAAGAAATAAATATACTTTTATTTTTTTGGCAGATTCTCTTGTCTTATTTTCTATACAATTAATTATATATACTATACTTTGGTCACACAGATGAATTATTCTATACTTTCATGTAGAATTTAAGAATTTTATACTTTTATATAGTATAGAATTATAAAAATGAAAACACACTAGATATTGTTCATAATATTTTAACACTATTTTCTACCTATACAATGTGTGTTTTAGATATATCGTTATAGAAATCTCTACATAGTAATTAAAAGAATTATAAATTAGTTATTTAACGTTACCGCAATCACAAGAACGCCATAAAAGCCATTTGCGTCTAGTATACGTGTGTCCGTTTCAAGCAAAAATTCACGTCTTTTGTCACCTTACAAAGTGTGTACATGTCTTTGATAAGCATTGAATTTGCAGTTGTAAACGCTAAGAACACGAATAATGACAACAACAAAGGAGAATTTATGTGTTTGATGAGCATTGTGGCCATATTGAGAATTAAGAAGATACAAATGTGTTTGGTATTTTCTCTTTTGTATGTTTCAAACATTTTATTTATAATAATAAAAATTGGAAGCTAAAAAAACGGTAAGTAATAAATTACAAAAAAAAAATATTGCTTTAAATGGAAGAATATTAAACTTGTAATAAAATAAAGATGGTCAAAAAGTCTTAATGGCAGTAAATGTTTGGAATAACGGATCACCACAACTTTGAAACGTATAGTGTGGACAATCAAAATCATGGATAGCACTACTACTACATTCTCGTCCTCACTAGCGTTTTCTTAATTTCAATTTTATAGTCAACAACCATTGGATAATGTGACTGTTGAATCTCAGATAATGTGCAGCCCTAAAACAATGTAGCCAATTTTTATGAATGAGGCTTTGGTTTCAGTTATGTTCTTTATTTTTCCTTTGTCTGTCAAGTCAAACACATATTTTTGATAAGTTAACAGTGTATATAGTCACAAATAACCATTGAAGCTGAAAAAATATAAAGTTAAGACAAAATAATATTAACTAGGTACTAACCTGCGGTTATCGGCATGCTTAATTTTTTTTTATAAAAAATTATAATAATTTATTTTGTTGTTATGTTATTTATTAGTTTTTAAAATATAAGCTGTTAAATGAGACAAATATAAATTTTATTTGATTAGATTTTTGATAAAAAAAATTTAACATGTTCTGGTAAAAAATGTTGATAAAATTTGTAGTTGTAGATTTTATTAAATTAAAATTTTAAAATCTTAGCTGCTAATTTTTTTTTTCCAAGTACGAATTAGTTTAGATTTGAAGAGATTTTATTTACTTTGGCATATTATTTTTAATTTTGTAGATTTAATTCAATTTGATCTGTCTACGATTTTTTTATTTATTAATAATTAAAAAGATTAATTAGTTAATTAAAATTTTCTAATGGCAAGTGAATGTAATTTTTTACACATTTTAAAGTTAGTTTCATATTTGTACTTCTCAATTAATTTAGTATTCCTTCTGTCTCACATAGATTGATGTTTCAGAGAATATTTCTTATCTCTAAAAGATTGATTTTCTAGATTAAAAAACTAAAATGATCTTTTTACTTTATATTTTATTCCAAGTGGCATAATATTTAGTGGGTTATGTTTTCTCTTTCTACCATAAAATAATTATAAATTAGTTTAAAAATAAAAAAACTTAACTTTTTCTTAATATGTGTGAAACTATTGAAATATCAATCTATGTGAGACAGAAGGAGTAGGATTTTGCCGTCAAGTCAAAATGTGAGTTTGAAAAGGAAAAATTCTTGGGTTCACCCCTAGGGGTGAACTACTCTTATTCACTCCCTCTTAATTAACCAATCAAAATACAACAAACTGTCATGTCATATCATATTTATAAAATAAATCAAAATTAAAATAAAAAGACAAAACAAGTAATGGAAACCAATTCTGTATATTTTTTATTAAGGAAAGTATGTTGGTTTAGGTTTATAAAATAATGATTAGAGTTTAGATTTTATAATTAAGGAAAGTATGTTGGTTTAGGTTTATAAAATAATGATTAGAGTTTAGATTTTACAATTAAACTAAATCATATGTCGGTTTGGGTTTACAAAAATATGGTTAGGGTTTAGTTTTTATAATTAAAAAAATATATATCGGTTTGGGTTTACAAAAGAGTGTTTAGCGTTTAGAGTTTAGATTTTATAATTAAATGAAATTATATGTCAGTTTGGGTTTATAAAAGAGTGGTTAGAGTTTAGGGTTTAGATTTTACAATAAAATGAAATTATATGTCGGTTTGGGTTTACAAAAGAGTGGTTAGGGTTTAGATTTTAAAATTAAGCAAAATTATATGTCGGTTTGGGTTTATAAAATAGTAGGTAGGATTTAGATTTTACAATTAAAAAATTATATTTTAATTTGGGTTTATGATTTGGGTTTAGATGTTATAATTTAAAACTATAATATAATGTTTAGAATTAATAATTTTAAAATTAATTGATATACAGAATTTGTTTCTTAAATTAATAATTTGTTTCCTTAACTAATAGGGGTGAATAAGAAAGCCCAAGAATTGTCCTTTGAAAAGTCATTAAATTACTTAATTATTGATATCCCAATCAGATAGGACAATGATGGCTAACCATAACCAGAGAATTAAAACCACATATAGGATTATATATATGCAATTATTTGGGACGTCATTTTTTTTTTCTTGTATCGTCAATATTGCTGACTTAATATGGTTTTATAAGGTTTGTTATAACTTATAACTTCATCGTCGAGCTGCCGTTGTCACTCCATCTTCGTCAGTCGTTACCACTCAGTCACCACCATCTGTAACCACGGTTGGAAGCATATAAAAGTAAACAAAATTAATGAAAACATGCGTTTTACTCCGTCTCATTTGTTCAAACAGTAATTGAAACGACTGCATCCATTTTTTTGTTTAAAACAATATCATAATATTTTCATAAAATATTTAATGAAGTTAAACAATAAAATAATTAAAGAATAATCAGCAGAAACCAAACAAAATCTCATAAATAAAATAACAAAACCCAACCCATAATTCCAACAATCAAACCATCAACCAAACCAGCATGCAAACTAGCAAAAATTCCGAAATAAGACAAAGCATAAACCAAATTCATCACAAAACAAAGCCTACGTACGTTATCCTCTTTTCCTTGCCATAATCACACTCAATAGCTTCTTTTCTATGCATGCAACACAAAAAGAGATGATTCAGGCTTTGGTTTCATTTTTTTTTAATAACAAATCTAAGCCTTCTCTCTTATATTTATATCGGTGGGTTTTTATAGTAGGCTTCTATTTTGTTTTTTAGGCGGGTTCTACCCTTTTGAGCACGATAGATTGAGTAATAGCCAAAATAAAAAGATATCTTTGTAGGAGATACTTTCATCAATTAAAAAAACAAAAAAAACATTAGCTTGATGCGTTCTGAATGAAATTAGTGTTTTGTAATCTCCTCTATATCTACAACTGGTATCAGAGTATCCCCTAAAAAAAATTGTTTACATTTTCAACATATGAGATGTTGTGACGAGGTCTAAATCGACTGCTTGATAAACACTTTTTGGGGAATCATTGTCCAGTTTGAGTGACTTAGGTAACATAACATACAAAGATATCTTTATGCTTGGATGCTTGGTTCTCTATGGAAGATAGTTAGAGTCCTCCAACTATGAAGAATACTGAAGGAGAAGCTTGTAACACCCGTCACGCCTTATCGGCCAAGAAAAAGTGTTATTCAAATAGTCCCGCCAAAATGCTTCTTTCTTAAAAATAAAACTTTTCAATCATAAAAATTGTTTTACATCTCATAAAACTTTTAACTTGAGGGAAAATATATAAGGGTGACACAATGACGACATTCTAATCACATTCAACAAACATAACATATTCACATAATATTCAACCTAGCATATAATCATAATTTACTTGAACCATATTTAAATACCAACATATTCATTGATACACACATTAACAACATCACTAAACCAAAATCTCATCAGCTCAAGATGGCACAAAACAAATCTCATTTTTGTCAAATCGCCAAGTACGAAACAAATCTCATGTTCATCCAATTACCATCTACGAACCAATCTCATGTCCGCCCATCACGAGGCAGAAAACAAATCTCATGTTCGCGCCCCCATCACATAATATCATTTCATATTATCATACAACAATCATTATGTTATACATCAACACATTATATCATGCATCATATCATCATACCATGTCATCATACATTATAATCATACATAATCACGTAGTTTCCAAGCCTATACAAGAAAATCATGAAAAACATGCTTAGAAAGTAACCCTCACCTTTGCTACTTAAATGATTCATTTTCCCCTTTCCTTTGAGAATGAGGCCAAAATGCCATAAAACGGAAAAAAAAATGGCATGCCAGTTTTTAATCTGCATGCCATTGAGACATGCGATATATTGATTTTACCCTTAATGGAAGGGAAGAGATATAATTAATTTTTAAAAATAAAAAATAAACAAACCCGAGAAAAATTGTTAGTAGATAGGATTTGTGTTATATTTTTTAAGACATCATCTTTGGAGAAGATAACTTATTCAGTGTTAGTAGATAGGATCTATAAGATGATGGCAATAGATAGAGCCATAGGAAAAGCGAGATTGAGTTACAGTCTATGTGAAGGTCGAAGATAGTCAATATTTTAGATGACGAGAATGTATCTGTATTTTTAACGTCATTGGATAATGATGGATTAAGACCAGTTTTGCGTTTGGAGTTATCTGGTGTGTTAGAAAATAATCAGCAGGGAGAGACACTTTCAATAACGAAGAGAAGAAGTTACTATGGTGCGAATTATGTGGAGCTGGATTCCAATGGTAGAGGTGATGATGTAGTTGATAATGTAGTTGATAATGCAGAAATCGTGACTAATACCGAAGTGGGAGAACAACAAAAGGAACCAATTATTGAGGAGTTGATGGTGAATGCTAATAATGAAGAATGTGAGAATGTATCACGTAAAGAAATTGTGGTTGTGGATCACTTGTTGAGCTTCCATTTAAAGAAATTGTGCATGTTGTTAAAAAATGGGAAGATGTATTGGTTTGGAAATAGACCAAGAATTTGCTTCGAAGGAGGCCGTTTGGGATTTGCTAAACAGAGCTTCAAATGAGAATTGTTTTGGCGTGAAGGCTGTTAAGTCAGATACTCAAGCTGTAAAAGGTTGTCAATGGTATTTACTAGTAACAAAAGTGAAAAAAAATCAGAATATTGGAGTGTTAAAGTACATAGAAAGATGCATACATGCTCTTGGTATGTGGAGAGTACAAGTTATGTAAAACAAAAAGGCCCACCACGATTAGTAGCAAGTGTTTTGCATACAGACTATCCAGATAAGTTTGATACCCAACTTCTAAAAGTGTCATGAATCTTGTTCAAGGAAGACTCAGTTTGAGTTGTTCCTACTCCACAACCTTATGAGGGAAAAAAACAACATGTTAGTAATGTGCGGGGGAACCCTAAAACCGTAATGTGTGAGTGGCTTCTCACTTCTTTTTTTTGTCACTTGAGTTTTGATAATTAAATAAAAAATGTAACTTAAAAGGTTTGATGCATATATGCAGTGACAATGTGGACGGAGTTATTTTCCTTGGAATAATTAGATATCTTCTGCAGAACCATACTAAACTTCTATTTTTTACTCTGTTTGCAGAAGCTACAAAAGTTTTTGAAGAACTAAGGCATTCAACCTCAAGCAAATATGTTGAAGTGATCGTTGAGCAAGAACCTTAAAGAGAGAGCTGAAGAGATTAGCGAAGAGTAGTTGATGTTTTTGAATACGTTAAAAAATAAAATAAAATATAATTAAATTATAAAGATTTTTTTTTATATTTTTTTGTCACTTTTTTATTACAATTAGCTATAACACTATATACACTAAATTAGCTACAACACTATCGACATATCTTATCCATTTGTAACAAGTTTATGACAACTAACTTTGTAGCTAACTATCACAAATTAACAACGACCATTTTGTGGTTTCTTGAAGATAATTGTTATGTGTATGTCAGTCGCATTTTATAACAAATAGCTACAACAAAAAGGTATCTATTAGTAGCAATTTGCGACTTTTTAATTAGTATCTAAATTGTAGCACTTTGCAAAACTTAATTATGGTGGAGATATTTCCTACTGCCAAATAGTTATTACCTTAATTTGTCACAAATCTGTAACAAAAATTATGTTTCTACAGAAAAGATATAATACCTACAAAAATTTTCGTAACAATACAGAACAATTTTTCTAGTGTAGGCTCTTAGGGTTTTTGATGGAAGTTCCTTTTTGAAAGCTCAGGAAGAAAGAGATTCATACATGATACATGTATGCCACACAGAGCCGTGCTTACCCTTGGGCAAAAAGGGCAAATGCCCCGAGCCACCAAAAAAAATATTAAAATTTTAGACCACATTTTTTAAAAAATAAGCTTATATTTAGTTAACTTAATATAATGTGTTTTTAATAATGGAAACTTTTCATTAGAAATTGTATATTTTTAAAAATACTTTAAGTTTTATTGAGATTTTCTTATCTTGAAAATAAATTCCTTACTAATATATAACAACATAAGTAAAAAAAAAAAGTATTTAAACAAAGAATAACTAAAGTAGTACATGTGATAATTACTATAGAACATTGTGAGTTAAAAAAATCATTTTAATTTTAATTTTCATATTATTGGTTTTGTTATGAACATTTTATTTTTATTTAATATTAAAATAATTTACTAATAATATTCAAAAGTAAAAAAAAAAAAATTTGGCCCTAGGCCTCCATGCACCGCACTGACGCCACACATAAACAACACAACCTTCTAACATTTAAGTGTTATGGTTATTGGGTTTAAAATGGGCTGAAACTTACTAACAAAAGTTGGTCCAACTCCCAATTATAGAATTGGGATGTTGGTTTAAAGTCAAATTGGATTAGTCTACAGCTTCTAAATCAGGTCATCAAATATGTAGTTTTCTTCGTCTCCCAAAAGTTTTGGGGCCATAACTATAAAAAATGCACTTTAAAGAGAAATGAAAAAAAAACAAAAAAAAAACAAAGCGATGAATCGAGTAAAAGTCTTTCTACTTGCCTTTTAAACTCATCACACATTTATTAGTTATGAAATTGTATAGAGGAATAATCTATACTAGGGAGGAACCACCGCTTAAAGCGCGGTATTAAGATATTAATAAAAATGGTTTTGATACTTTAGCATATGGTGTTTTGAGTAATTATTCAATAATTGTCATCTTATTTAAAATTTTCATATTTACAGAAGGGATTAGTTTTTAAAGTTCCATAATATTCACAATGTAAAATATCAATGAAGTCTTCTATTTTTTAAAAATTTGTAAGGAAATTCTAAAAGATGAAATTATAATGGGTTATCCTAGTTACAAAATAAAGTTAAGATTAATCCATATTAGGAATTCAGGTAGCGATTACTACAATCATACTTTTAAAAAAATACATTCAAACTACAAAAAAAAGAGGCTCCATTCTTTACAGACGACACTTCACTGTCTCATTCCTATATATTATCAAATTAATATAAATCTTAACATAGACAACTATAAAATGTAATAACTGTCTTTAAGGTAGAGTAAATTTCTTTCACCTGCCATTCAACAATATGAGAACAACTTCATCACTATTAATGGCACTCGCAGGTCTTCTTTTATCTTCCACATTCATTATACACCCACAAACATCTATATCGAAAAAAAGACAGAATTTAGGTTTCCAAAGTGTTACTAAACTATCTTTGGTAAGGTTTAAGTCATACTTTCTATAGGAGGGACCAATATACAAAGTTCCAAAATTTATAAAAAGATTGTAGCTTTCCGAACAGAAAGACACCAATTTATTATACTCACGGATTGTACCAAAACTATATAAAATAAATTAAAGAAACATTTACCTAAAGAGATGGGATGATTTATTCTCCCACGGTATATGTCATCCAAATCCTCGAATCGAAAATAATTCTTTGGACTCAATGATTGGAGCAACATCATCGTGGTAGCATCCGTAAATTTAATCTGATAAGGATGGTGGGTATTCCTCTCCTGCAGAGTTGGATTGATGACTTTGAAATCTCTGATTTCATACCACTCACCATTGTCGATATATTTTCGGAGTTTAGCGAGTGTATTGGGTAAAAAAAATGCTTCAATTGTGTCACCCTTCACAGTTTAACAACAATTGTGTAAGAAGTGTTAACTACAATAACTGTTAGAACTTGGAAATTAAGTAAAAAATCATCCAAATAGAAACTCTAACCTTTACATCCACAAGAAGCAGAAATTGTTTTGTAAAGAACTCTCTGACACTCCAAGAATTGAAGACCTTCGCTTGGATATACCAATTAGTTCTTCCGGGAAAAAGATCAGCCATATAATTGATTCTCATAATTTCACAAATTAGGGTTTTCTTTAATTCTTCTCTGTAATCGAAAACAAAAGGGGGATGTTTTGGCTTCGAGAGAATACAAAGTGTCAGGTCTTAACGTTTCGCCTTAATCGTTTAACTGGCTCACCTTTTTGCGATTATTAAAATTTATAATCTATTATATAAATAAATATTGTCTTAAGAAAAGTGTTGTCACTTTTTCATGTTCAAGTATTAAAATTGTGTTAACATATTGAAGATGTTTTCACTTTCTTATTTTTATAAAGGAAAATAAACCCTGGAATTCGAATATTAAATGTAAAAGGAACCATGAAAATCTAACAACAAATGTATAAAACGAAACGTTATAGTAGATATGAAATGCTTGAAATAAAATCATATATTTTCAAAGATTTCTTTGAAAACCACATTAAGGGTTTTGTTTTGGCATTTCCCTTCTTCATCTGTAATCACAACCTTCAGTCCTTTTCTGCTTCTCACTCTAGAGGATGCAACGTAAAGCTGTCCATGTGTAAATACAGGCTTAGGTAGAAACAATCCAACATGTTCTAACGTCTGACCCTGGCTTTTGTTAATAGTAATCGCAAGTGCAAGAGCAACAGGAAACTGACGACACCTCATACGAAAGGGAAACTTTGCATCCGGTGGAGAAACAAACATCCTGAGAATAAGAACTCTATCATTGACATTTTTTTCACCTGTTACAATCCTTGCTTCGATAACATGATTAGCCATTTGAGTAACAGTCAATCTCGTTCCATTGCATAAACCTCCCCTAGGATCAATATTCCTAAGCAACATGATAGGTGCTCCCTTTTTCAATGTCAGAACATGGTTAGGTAATCCAGAAACTTGAATATTGTTTAAGAATTCCTTAGTGTAAATCATATCATCGTAAGAACTTGTATCGAAAGTCTCAACACTATATAAACTCAAATATTGCCTATCTTCCCCTGGATATAATAAAATCAAAATGAGAATCTGTTTATACTGGATTTTTTTTGCAAAAAAAAAAATATATACTATTTATATACCTGAAATTTGAGAGAGCATAATAGAATGGTTTATTTTCCCACTTAACAACGTGAAGGAAAACATCATATTGTATGCTCTTATATTATCACGAAAGTTGTCACTCCTATCATCCTGATTATATAACAACGCCGATAATTTATTTGGTGGGGTTTTCAGCTTGGGGAGCTTGACTTTCCCTTTCCCTTGTGGAAAATTAGACACACGGATTACATGCCATTGTCTAATAATTAAAACATTTAACAAACTTGATCATCAGTTAAAATCATCTCTAGGGTTGAACCAAGTTGGAGAGATTTTTCTTCCCATAAACACAAGATTCTAACCCGGATTTTCCATTCGTATTTTGAAGGACTCAAACGTGAAACAAGATCAGTGGAGAATTCATGACAATAATATAACCTGTACTTAACAAATTCAATAATTATAATCAAAATTAGATTGTCAAACATAATAAAAGCATTGAATGAAGATAAAATTTTAAGAATCTTAAAATATATTTGAGAGTTGAATATCAATCATAAGCTCTGACCAAGGTCTATATATACAACCTTAGAGATTGCTATATATTTCTAAATTCACAATATTAATTAATAATATAATAGATAATGGTAAATATATAACATATATATCTCTTATATATGTTAAATTACTTATTTAAACAATACTTATTTACATCCTAATCGTATCGTTTATGTTATTTTTTTATTTTTTATTTTTAAATATAACCAACATATATTCATTTTCATAATTATAATAATTTCCATCTTTATCACTTTAATTTTATTATAATAAATATACTTATAAAGATAATCATCCACTTAAGTAAGTATGTATAACATGTTTATGTATATATTTTTTGAGATATTTTAATTTTCTTTTTCAAACAATAGTTATTTCTACCTTTATCATTTCAAATTTGTAAATTTCTTAAAAATCGTGGGCTTTCTCCTTTGCGAGTTTGATTTTTACAAATGAAGGTATATAATAAAATTTTCTTACATATTCATCGTTTAAATTTACGAAATTATATAAGTTTCAAAATATACATTTTTTATTTTTTTATTTATTTATGTATAATTTTTTAATTTATAATAAAATAATTTTTAAATATTGTCAGAAACGTTTATAATAAATTTATTCACAAATTAAATATTATCAAAAATTAGTAATTAATGATTCTATTAGACAAAAATCAAAAAAGTGTAATATTTTAAAAGATCAATATATTAATAATTAAATTATTGTTACATTAAAATAAATAAAAACTAAACCAAAGGAACAAATGTAACAGCAACATTGTAGGGTAAAAAAAAGTGTCTTCTCTTTGAGCTTGGCTTCCATATCATCTCTTTATGACACCAAACAGATTGATATGGGATTTCAGAATAAGTGGTTTTTTTTTGGCTTGAGGAGCTTGTGTATTAAATAAAATACATTCCGAGAATTTAGTTCTTGCAGTTGTCGAACGAATCACAACATCATCATCACGACCATCGCCATTGTGGTGTTCTTTAGGTATATTCTGTTCAATATATATATATATATATATATATATGTTCTTTAGGTATACTCTGTTCAATATATATGTATATATATATATATTATGGTGTTCTTTAGGTATATTCTGTTCAATATATATATATATATATATATATTTAAGTAATAATTTAAAACATGGAATTAATTAATCTAATGAAATTGAAACTAAAAAGGAATTTTAAAAAATTTCGATTCCACATACCCGAGAATAACATGGCTATTTATGATTATATAGTTTTCCGGCAAATATGGCAATCCAAGTAAAAAGCAAATTATAAGATCAGTTATAAGAGAAAAATACAATCGATATAAGCATTGTGATTATATAAAATAATACCTGATATTAATTAGAAACAAATTTTTTGATCGATTCAGCTGGAAAATAAGCATAATTATTATACCCTTTTTAAAAAGTGAACAAAGAACAACCAAAGCATTATGATTTATGGATCTTATGTTCAAGAAACAACTATACGAACAGGAAAATAAAAAGAATCAGTCGATCAGTCGATTAAAGATTTAAACGTGAAACCTCAACCAAAAAAACACAATATTATACCTTTTTGTAAGGTGAACCAAAACAACCAAAGCTTTATGATTAGTGAATCTTGCTTTCCAAGAAACCACTATACGAACAGGAAAATAAATAGGATCAGTCGATGAATCATAAAAATCAGCACAATCGGTATACAAATATAAATTCGAGAACATGATAGTAGAATTTTTGAAATTTATAAAACTATAAGTCGATTAATTGGCTCATAATAAAATAGAGAACAGGAAAACAAATATAAATTTTGAGAGTATGATTAAAGAATCAATCGTAAAACCTAAACCAAAAAAGCAAAATATTATACATTTTTTGTATGGTGAACCAACAACAACCTAAGCTTTATGATTAGTGGATCTTGCTTTCCAAGAAACCACTATACAAAAAAAAAGAAAATAAATAGGATCAGTAGATGAATCATAAAAAAAAAAACACAATCGGTATACAAATACAATTTCGAGAACATGATAGACGCAGTTTTCAAATTTATAAAACTATAAATTCAAGGGAGGAGAGTTTTCTTTTTTTTCTTTTCTTTTTTGAGTTATGGTGAAAGCAAACGATAGCATTATATTTATAGTTGTAAAGGACCTTTTTATTTCTAGGGTTTACAGTAAGAAAGTTTATATTTTTTAGGGTTTACAGTAAGGAGGTGTATGGTCGTCGGGTTTTTTTTTTTTGCTGCAAAAGCCCGTTAATTGAATAAGAGGGAGGTATTGGTTTCAGATTTAAAAAGAGTTTTAATGACTTTAAATAAAATCATGGAAAGTATAAAATGAAGGATTTTAGGTGATTGTTAGAAAGTTTTTTAAAATCTTGTTGATTTGTTTTTCCTAATCTAGTAAAATCTCTCGTAAAATCTTGTAAAATCTTTCTAAAAAATACTACACAATATTCTTGTGTTTATTCAACGTTTATGCGAGAAAAAAAATCTCTTACTTATCTCTCATCTTCCTTACAACTAGATTCACAGAACACATGATTTCACCATGATGGTTTATGCAAGTTATGAATATATATATATATCCCCACAACACAATGTTTGATGTTTCACCACGATGACTTTCATAAACCACCAAACACATAATTGAGATTTAGTGTTAACGTTAGTTGATATGAACGAACCACCGAACACATAATTGAGAAAATTTTCTCTCTATCCAATATGTAACAAAAAGATTGATATAAAGATATATTGAGTTTGAGAGAAGAATCGAAGAGATGAGGACAAAGCAAGCTATGAATATATATCCCAAAAGACCCATATTTTCATTTTCAACAAAAGAACAACAAAAAGTCATGGACTATATGATTAACAATCTTTCTATTTGATGAAAGAGTTTTCATGACTTTTATTATGAAGGAAATGATATAAAATCCCAAACCAATAACATAATATTTGAATTCATTAACAATCCAAGATTCTTTTGTTTTAATTGAATAACAAAAAACTTTTAATGACTTTATAAAAATCTTAATCCAATAACACTATATTTATCAAGATTTTAAACAACTTTTTATAAATCCACAACTAATAACACCAAATTTTAAAAGAGTTTTAAGAAGTCTTAATTGAATAACAACATATTTTACAAAACTTTTAAAGTCATTAAAATTCTCTTTAAATCCCAAACCAATACCCCCCTCTAAGCCCATTAAATTACAGTAAGGAGGTGTATGGTCGTCGGTTTTTCTTTTCCTGCAGAAGCCCATTAATTTAATAAGCCCATTAAGAAAACTGAACCATAATTGTAAAAAAGGTGTTTTCCAAAAATTATAGGGATATATGTAGCAAATTCTCTTTTTATAAATATCTTTTTTTGCAATTAGATTTAAGCTGTCGATTTTTTTGATTTATTTTTAATGCGAAAATAGGTAAATTTACGTCTAGGGGCAAAGTATTTCAACGTCAAGGGCATTTTTCATTAATGGCAAAACGGTAATCCGTGCCTGAGATTGAATATGGGACGTTTTGACTTCTCCTTTAATATAATAGATACTAAATAAAAGCATGAACTATAAGCTTTTTAAGCTGTCCACCTGGGATTTTAAACCACCAATAGGGATTAGAGACTTCACTAATTTACTTTTTAAAATTTTCCAGAATTTTCTATTTTAAGAATTATTTTAAACTACCTATCAGGATTTGACATGTCATTTTTTTAATTTCCAGAACTTTTTTAAAAAAGGAAAATTTAAATTTATGGAAATAATAGAACTACATACAATAATATCCTACATCGGCTAGAAAATTTTTAGACAATGGTTCAGAACCAGTATAAATAAGATTAATATGCTTCCAACAAGAATGAGCAGGAAAGCTTGATTTATTAGGCATCCAAATTTAAAAGTTTTATTCGGTTTGATCAAGTTTTTTATTTGATCAAATTAAAACTTTAAAAAGTTTCAAAAAAATATATTATAATTTTTAAAATTTTTAAAATTTTAAATATTATAAATATTGAAACTTTTAAAATTTCTTAGCTTTTAAATATTATAAGTTTTAAATTTTAAAAGTTTCAATATTATAAATATTGAAACTTTTTAAAAAGTTCAAATTTTATATTTCGAAATTTTTTAAAGTTTAAAATATTATAAATATTGATGTAAAATATAAATTATCTTATTTATCTACATTTGTGCTTTTTATTTCTTATGAGCTGTAAAATATATTTTGTATATGATTATATAGATGAGTTGATATTCTTTCATTAATTTTTTTATTTTTTATCTTATTTTTTTATTTTTATGAGAAAATAAAAGATTCTGTTCTTGGATTTTGATGGGTTAACAAGTGGTGTGGTAGTCTAAAAAAAGGTTTTTCAGTGGAAGAATGTGAAGAATTTGATGAGGAAGAAGAAGAAAAAGAGTATAACAAAGAACCAGACGGTAAAAGTAATGATGACAATTACCACAAAATTTGACAATGAAAATGACAAAAAAGAATATGAAAAATAAGAAAACATTGAATAAAAAACACGAAAACATAGGTGGTAACAATCAATTAAATATGAAAACGAGTTAAATTCATGATGATAAAAAAAATTTATTTTTCTGGTGGTCAAAAAAATGGTTTAGGATATGTGAGGTCATCTGTTTGATTCGCCTCGCCTGGACGTCGAGTTAAATTCATGATTTTTTTTATCAGATTTGATTTTATAACACAACTGATTTTTATATTTTAAAAAATTGTGTATCTGAAATTTATTTTTTTTCTTAATACTAATTTAATTTTTTTATAAGATACTATTTTATTACCATCATCAATCATATATAGTTTTTCTCAAAATATATCAAATACACCCACACATAGCATGGGTTCAAAACCTAGTCTTATTATATAAAGCTTGGTTTTCAAAGTTAGTAACTCACTAGATCGTGACACGTGTTAGTTTTAACTATCAGAGTTCAAAGTTAAAAATTCACTAGATCGTGACATGTGTCAGTTTTAAAGATTAAATATCCAGGTTAGCAACTCATCAGATCGTGACACGTGTCAATTTTAATGATCACAAATCACAGTTTTCAAGCTTGGTAAAATGATGCATAAGATAATTATAATCTTATTATATTAAAAAAAAAAGGAAAAATGTTTGCCAACTACTTGGAGTATACCACAACACATACGCACACATACAGACAATTTAAATGTTCTCTAAACTACTCGATCTATTGTTATTACATAAAGACATGAATAAACTAACACAAGTTATGTGTAGAGCACCATAGTACGGGGCAACGGAATCCGGTACTGGTGATTTGTTCTGTTATGACCCAATTAATAAAATTTTGACCCTGTAAAATTAGTTTTTAACCCAAATTATTTGAGGCCAAACCCAATTTTTATCCTAATCCCATAAACCATGATATTAACCACACAAAACCCACCTCATCCAAGTAAAACTCGAGAAAAAAGGAAAAAAATTCTTATCAGATATGTGTTCTTATGTCTAAACAGGGTTACGAGGAAGGACCGATTTGGTTTTGAAAAGAGGATTTGTGTCGGTCAAGGGATTTGTTGAAGGTAAATCGAACAACGAAACCAGGAAATTTTGGAGTTTGTAACAGGTTTGTCGATAGATCTATGAGTATGTGTTCACTTGGTTTGAAACGAAGATTAGGGAAATAGATGCATATAAGCTGTTTTATGAAATAGGTGACTGTGTGAATTTGCTAAGATGGATTTAAGCTCTGGTTCATCAAGCATGAGTAGATCTTCTGGATTTATGAAGAAGTGTGATTGTGGTTTGCCAGCAAAGATATTTACATCAAAGACTGAAAAGAATCCTGGTAGAAAGTTTTTCGGTTGTCAAAAGTACAAGGTATTTGTGTTCGTTTTTTGGTAGAGCTGAATTATTAATGGCAATATTGGCAAGTGTTGAGTGTTTATAATGGTTGTAGGATGGTGGAACTGAGCATTGCAAGTACTTTAAATGGTTTGATCAAGAAGAGGTGAGAGGATGGCCGCGAAACGCCTTGATTCAAGCAGCAGCTGAAAATCGTGAGAAGGAGAAATTGATAGGTCACCTCCAAATGACAATTATGGAACTGCGGAGTGATTTGAAGAAGCATGTCGAAGATGCAGAAAAAGTCATGTATAGGCAACAATTGATCATCACTGGGTTATCCGGACTGCTTGTATGTGCCATTGGAACCATTGTGTGTTTGGTTTAAAAGCAATTCTTGTATGTGTGTTTGTTGTTGTTGTCACTTATTTGTGTTTTGTTGTAAAACTAATTGTCAGTATGGATTAATTCCGGATTTCTGTTTTTTAGTGATGAGTAACCAAATGCATCAAACAAATAAATGGATCAAACAGATTAATCCTAAACGAGTTTGTCTTAATAGATGGAAATCGATAATATGTTGTGTTGTTTTGAAGTACAAAACCCCAAAAAACCGAAACGAGTTATTCTTCACTAACCCATCCAAAAAGAGACAAAAAACAAAGTGACAAAGCCTCGCATACCCATCCAAAAAGGGCTAAATCATTGTTTTCATTACCACAACACATCAATGCTGAGTAGTGTCTCCAAAGAGTAACCATGATGTCCTTTGGCTTCCTTATGGTGCAGTTGATGAAACATTTTGGACTTCAACTTCCTCTTGATCACCTAGTGCAGCTTCTTCATGAGCTATCATTGCTGCTTCCATTTCTGCTTCATCTTGAACCTCCAATTGAGCTGCATTTTGAGCATCAAGGGCAAGTTTCCTTCTCTTTGTCCTGCTTTCCTAATACTACAAAGTAAGGGTGATATAAAGTTAGCATAAGCAAATAGATGATGACATATTTTTCACCAAACAAAATAATTATGACTAGCTTTGTTTTTCTTGGTAAAATTTTCTTCTTCGTTTTTTATTGGTAAAAATAGTCTCGAAGGCAATTTTAATGATCAGAAAGCACAGTTTCCAAGCTTGGTTCTTCTTCTTTTTTATTAACCTTTTGTTTGACACATCATTGTTCTTAAACAAGTCTCGAAGGAAATTTCTTTGTTGTATAATCGGAGCAACTATATAAAAAGATTCCTAGAGATTACCATGGGTTTTTATCGTCATTTCTTTGAATTTTGTTTCGTTTATCAATTTCATAATACATACTATGCAATCTTTGACTTTAAAGTGTTAACAAAGTTTCTTGAACATAATAACTAAGGTTTTTGGGATTAACAAATTTCTCACGGTTATATTATTATTTCTATTAATTTGCAGGACAAGTAGCATAAAAGAAAGATGAATACACAAATTCAAGATAACAACAGAGATTATATAACACTAGATCAACTAAACAGGAAGCGTTATTATCGTCGAACACGTACGTCTTACAAGAAAGTGGGAAGCAAGAAATATTTTTAAAAAACAACGAGCTCATTGGAAGAAATTTTCTCATAAAATAGAAAAGAGGTTAAGGAAAATATACAGAAAATTATTAATTCAAAGAAATGTAAGTGTATTCAACTTGACATTTTAAGTGATTTGGGTAAAGCTTACAAATCCTATGCTATTCAATCATGGATTTAAGAAAGTCTGTTAAAATCCAATGTTATTGAACTAATTTTTTAAAATCTACTTTAAAATCTACTGTTATTCAAAACTGTTTGTGGATTTGGATTTTTTAATAAATTATAGGGATTATGGAGGATTTGGGAGGATTTGTTTAGTAAAAATACAGAAATCCAAATCTCATAGTTCTAGATGGGATTTGAAAGAATTTCAACATAAATCATATCAACTTCCCTAAAATCAATCAAAATTCTAAATTTCATAAATCTCACAAAATCCTCCAAAATCATAGTTTGAATACACCCCCGCCCTAAATACTCACTTTTATATAAACATGGATCGCCTGATAATATTCATCTAACAAAATAATTTATTCAAAAATATTGCTTTCAACTTTGTTCTCTTGGTCAAAAAATTTAATGGGAAAACAAATTTTCCTAATTTTTAAACCAAAATATACTCTTACTTTCTACTTTTTCTGTTTGGAATAGGTAAGATTAATATGTTGACCCAAAAAATGGAAGATTAATATATGCATTTTATTTTTCTAATACTGTATTTTACATTTTATTGTAGTAGTTTTAGATTTTTTTATTTAATTTATATTTTCATCTTTGAATTATTTGAGATTCATATATTATCGTGGTTATAATTTTTTATTATTTCATTAATTATGTCAAATTAATTTTTTCTAATTTCTCAACCTTAATAGATTGGTCATAGACCTTTTTTTTTGGGTCAAACATAATTGTTACCATTCGTTCAATATCAAAAGGAGATAAAGAAGAGAACGTTGTCAATATAATGGTTGGATAAATTAGGCTAATCAATATAATGGTTGGATAAATTAGGCTAATCAAATACAAGCCTACAACAAACATATATTGATTGGGAAAACATAAGTCGTTGTTGATAGATCCATAGTTGCTTGGAGAGAGAGGCTACATCATGGTGTATCAAATAAACTTTAATGAATACATTGGAAAATTTAACATTAGTTCCAATCAAAATATTTTGTGACGTTGGAAAAGGTTTTTTAGTTTCATTGGTTGCAGGAGCAAGCCACTTTGAGATAGCTAAAAAACGTGAACATGTTCTCTCCACACATGAGGGCAGAGCCGAGGTTCTCTCTATGGTGGAGCAGATTGGACGCAAGGTTATCTCTCTAAGTGAGGAAGGTGTGGGAGGTTGGTCGCAATGTTATCTTCCCAAGGAGGAAGGCGAGCGAAGGTTCTCTCAATGGTGGAGGAGGTTGGACGAAAGGTTCTCTCCATAAGGAAGGAGGACAGAACCGAGGTTCTCTCCATGGTTAGTCATACACTATTGTGAGGTAATTTATTTTTTATTCAAAATATTTTTTGAGCAAACAATTTTAGTGGTGAAGGAAACTATGCAAAAGTAAAAGTAAAGAGACATATAATAGTTGGCTTAATTTGTTTATATATATATTTTCTAGGTGGTGGTAAATAATGTAACTGTAACCTACAATATTGTAAATGTCAATGTATTTAGCTTGTATTGTGTCTAGATTCTTTGCAAGCTAGTATATTATGGTGTTTCAGATTCATTTTTCTCTTTTTTTTTAACTTTCAAGGCATCTAGATGGTTTGACAGTGTGTTAATATTTTTCCTGTTTCAAATCAAGTAAACTAGTACAGTAGTACATATTATAGTGTTTCATATCTAAAGACTGCCTCGAACAAAAAACCTTTTTGTTCCTATTATTTTGTTAATCTTTTTACGGCTCCCTATAAATTCGGCATCAGAGCTTCCAATTTGTTGCGACTTGTGAGAAATTTAGAGAAAAAAAAAAAACAGAATTATTTGTAGTCCTTTCGTATTATTTGAACATGTGTTAATTAAAGGGAAAGAAACTACAAAACTCCTTGACTTTCACAAATTCAATTTTAATTTTTTTTTTTTGACAACATGGAGCAAGATTAGCTCAAATGAGCCAGTTAGTAGAGAAAACATTTACAAAGGTAATTTGATATGACTCGATTCTAGCAGGTTGTGCCAGTTTGTCAGTATTACCATTCTGCGTTCGGGAGACTTGGACTAGTGTAAAGGAGAGAAATTCCTCCTTATCCGCCTCGATCTCATCCAAATATGTCTTGAAGGCAGGCCACTCGGAAGACGAAGACACCATCTTCACCAAATCAGAACAGTCTGTGAGAAAAACAACATTCTCAATATGCACCAATCATACAACGCATTGCCCAGATTAGAGCTTCCACTTCTGCATGGAGGGGTGACAAGCTACGGCGAAGATTAGATGCACCCATAATGGGAGATTCCCCTCGGGAGAAATGCAATACCATCCTCGGCATGTGTACTGGTCAGTCACCTTCCAAGATCCGTCCACAAAGCATCGGTAGTTGTTCCCATGTCTGTTGGTTGTAGCCATATCCGTCAGCCTAGGGATAGTAGTGGGGTGGGACCCATCCGGGGGTAATCCTAATGTGTCCGCTTGCGACGAAAACCAAAGTTTAGCTTCTTCCTCCGCGAGCTATAGAATTGCTAGTGGATTGGAATCTACGTTACTAAATTTTTTATCATTTCTAGCCTTCCAGATATACCATAGAATCCATATAATGAAATCCACTGCCGGATTCTGCTCGAATCTCCAAAATAAATAATCCATAGTTGTATAGACAGATTCGGAAGGAAAACAACCCGAGATGACAATTAAATCATCTGAGGAGTATACATCAATATATCATTTACTTAGTGGTCCCATACAACTTAGAAAACTTATTAGATAGCTACTTCAATATATAAAATGATAGCTAGGGTGACGAGGAAATTAAAGGAAGATAACAAAATATTACTTACTATTATGATGAAGCTTATTAAAAAGTATGGCAACACGTTAAGAGAAGGAAAAAAAATATATAGGATGGTGAGTAATATGACTCAATAAAAAGAAGAAATTCATAAGTTTTTCAGAATAAAACAAGAGAGAATTACGCTTTAAAAGAAAAACGAACAACATAATTTTAAAATAAAATTTCTATGTATTTTTATTAGTTAATTAGTGATAATAATTAAGTTATATGCTTTAAAAATTGAATACTCTCTTTTGGTTTAAAACTGTAAAAAAAAAAAAAAAAAAAAAAAAAAATCACTATTGCCCAATAATATATCTATAATCATATTTTAGTTAAAAACAAAGGGAGGATATATAGTTTTATAACATATCAAGTGGAGGATCTCATTTACGTCTCTTCTTCTTACATATTAACAACCATTGGTAAGGAAAAGAACACGTAAAGAGTGGCCTTAAATTTCCACCACGCAGTCAAAGTTCGAACGTCTTTACCATCATATCAAGTAGGAATTTAAAATTGACAAAAAAAAAAAAAAAGAAACCAAAAGGTCTATATATTTTGTCTCACAAGTCTCTCTCAATGTCATCAAATCGTAAACACCAATAGAAAAGTTAATATGTCTAGCACAAAAGAAATAGTCAACAACCCAACTTCGGTTGATGGCGTTGTCCCATCCTCCACGGTCAAAAACACAACTCCCGTTGACGGCGTTGCCCCATTCTCCACCGTCCGAGCTACCATCGTCCAATCCTCAACCGTCTACAACGATACCCCCGCCACTCTAGGTAACTAACCATTAATTGGTTCTTCCCTTATTTTTTTTGGTGTGGGTTCGGGTATATCCAGACGAACCCAACTAAATTAAATATAGGGACATAAAACGTTATATACTTGAAATCTGTAGACAAGGCGGAGAAGTATATTTCCGAGGCCGCGAGCAAGGGAGCCAAGCTGGTTTTATTCCCGGAAGCTTTTATCGGAGGCTATCCTCGAGGGTTTAGGTTTGGTTTAGCGGTTGGAGTGCACAACGTAGATGGCCGTGATGAGTTCCGCAAATACCATGCTTCTGCTATTCAAGTTCCTGGTATGACTTCTATCTTATGAATTCTTCGTTGACTATTCTTTGTTTCATTTTCTTATCTTGTCTTTATCTCTAAATATGAAATTTTTTATACATTTTTTTTATTTCACCAATCAATAACTCCCAACAAAAAGTGCTCAATTATTTTGTGCTTATCCGAGTGCTTATCCGAGTACCAAGAACACCAAATAAATACAACCTACCATGTCGACAAATAAATACAACACACCACCAAAGGATCAAATCTTTTCGGGTCAAAAAATTCGAATATACAAATAAATAAATTATTTCAGGATCCTTGAATATCGGATCCATATGGTTTCAGTGTATAAAGTACTCTTCAATATCTCTCTTACTCCCTCTCTTTTATATTACTTGTAATTCTAGACAATTTCACATTAAAATAATTAAATTTTCTATTTTACCTCTCATCAATTCACTATTTTATTTGATATACGTAATTAATAAGCTAAAAGTTAGGGGTAAAACTAAAAATTTAATCCATAAAATTGCATCAAGACAAAACGACAAGTAATAGAAAACAAAAAATTAACTCTAGAATGACAAGTAAAAATAAACGGAGGGAGTACTTGTTAATATATTTTTCTTTTTGGCAACATATGATAGATACTCTGTTATAATTATATAATTAATTTTTGTGTTTGTCAACAAATTTTTAAGAGTTTTTTTAACAATTCTACCACATTCTATAACTAAACTCATTAGTTCTACCACATTTGCTAACTCTTTTTATTGAATACCATAACCAGAACAGAAAAATACTAAAATAGCCCTCATCATTTTCTTCTTTTTATCAAAACAAAAATAAAGTTTTCTTTTTTGTTTTGTTGCCTTGTCTTTTTAGCTTTCTCATCTCTTTATTCTTCCATAAATTATTTCTCCATCTCAAGCGAAGGCTTATTTCATTCTGTTTTTTTTTCTCATCTCTTTCTTCTTCTATTAATTATTTTCACATCTCTCCAAATTCACAAATCATAACACAAAAACTTATTTTTGTGTCTAATGTTTTTCCAACTTTTCTTTCTAAATATCTCTCTTTTTTCTCTTCGTCGATTCTTTCAGAAGCTTACTTGTGTTTTTTTCCCAAAGCATTCACCACCGCTGGAGCTATTAATTTGGTAAACAAATTAAATACACGAGGTTTTCCACTGTTAATCTTGTGATAGACAAGTTAATTTACAAAGATAATAATTTATTTACTCGATACACCAGTTTTACACTTTTCCAAAATCATCACGTGTCCACTATTAATCATGTCATGTACTACATGTTTCACCCAACAAAACTTGTAGACAACATAATTGACAAATAGACAAGTACTTTAAGCTAATGGACAAGTTTGTACTTCTCAACTGGTTTATGTTCTATTTTGTCTACAGACTTAAGCTACTCCACCCACCAGATCTCTAAACCAAAAAAACATATAGATTTATTTGTAAACTTTACGTAGCCTTCAGATAAATTTTATTTAATCTACACCACTATGGGTCCCATTTGTCAGTCTAGTAGAAACAATTAATGCACGTGTATGTTGTTAAAAGATCAAATATATATATATATATATATATATATATTAACATAATTGATCGGCAATAGCTCACAATTTCAAGGATATTATTGTTCTTTTAAGTAATATTTGTGGTACGAGAGAAAATGAGTTTTAAGATTTGGTAGAATTGAAAAGTTTGTTAGCAAACGTGTTACTCTCCCCAACATTCCCAATTTTTAATATGATATATATTTTTAGGTTACGTTGTTACAAAATTGTATGGTTTTAATGTTTTTTTTTTTTTGGCAAAATTATATATGTTGTTTTCGAGTTCTCTGTTTTTGTCACTCTTAGAGTGGAAATTAATTGGAACTGGCGCATTATTGAGTGTTATAGCTCTAGTTTTATTGCACTCTCACAAATGACTATTTCTTGAGTTAACATTCTTTTTGGTTCTTGTGATGAATCTAGGCCCTGAAGTAGAAATATTGGCTAAGTTGGCCGGGAAACACAATATGCACTTGGTAATGGGGGCAATAGAGAAGGATGGGTATACACTCTATTGCACTGCCCTTTTCTTTAGTCCTGAAGGTCGCTTCATGGGTAAGCACCGTAAAGTCATGCCCACATCTTTGGAACGTTGCATATGGGGTCAAGGGGACGGATCAACCATCCCCGTTTACGACACTCCAATTGGCAAACTCGGTGCTGCTATTTGCTGGGAAAATAGGATGCCCCTCTACAGAACTGCATTGTATGCCAAAGGTCAGCTTTTACTATAATGTGACACATTTTGAGTCCCACCTAGCTTTTAATGTAACATTCCTAACAATTTTAGATGTTTGACGTCGCAGGGATTGAGATTTATTGTGCACCAACTGCTGATTATTCGTTGGAATGGCAAGCGTCGATGATTCACATTGCCGTCGAAGGTGGATGTTTCGTGTTGTCAGCGCACCAGTTCTGCAAGCGCGGAGATTTCCCTGAGCATCCTGATTACTTGTTTAATGACGTAGTAGACGAGAAACATCCTGATCCTACTGTCTCCGGAGGCGGAAGTGTCATTATTTCACCATTGGGACAGGTTCTCGCTGGACCAAACTATGAATCAGAGGGTCTCCTCACAGCAGATCTTGGTATATACACTTATCGTTGATATTCATCTTTTAAGCTATATCTCGAAACTAATATAAACTTTTTGAGCTAATCGTATTGATGACGTTCCTCATCCAGATCTTGGAGATATAGCAAGAGCCAAATTATACTTCGATGTGGTCGGACATTATGCAAAGCCGGATGTGTTTAACTTGACCGTCAATGAGCACCCAAAGAAACCGGTTACATTCATGACGAAGGCGGAGAAAGCAGAAGATGACTCGAACAAGTAGTCGAGATTTATAATTCGTCTACTAGAGTTAATAATGTCAGTTATATGATGGAGTCATGCTTTCGAAATGGTCTGTTGATTTTTAAATTTTATGTTAAAAGTTTGTTTATCTTTCTCTCTTTTTTTTTTTTTTTTTTTATGTGTGAAGTTTGTTTATCTTTCTCTTCAACAATGTACCAGAACTTATTGAAAATGCTATAAAGATCTATGTTGTTTAATAAAAACAATAAGGCTTTGATTTCAGTTATGGTCTTTATTTTTCCTCTGTATGTCAAATACTGATCTTTTCATGTTTTGTTAACTTGCTAACGTATATAGTGACAAAGAAACATGGAAGCTGAAAGATATAAAGTCTCAAGACTAAATACCATTCAATTTGGCCGTCAAGTCTAAATTGGAGTTTGAAAAGTACTCGAAGTGTCGTTAGCTCAATCAGATAGTATAATGATGGCTAACCAAAACAAAATTAAGTCTAAATCATTCGAATTGGCCGTATGAGTCCTAAATGTGAGTTTGAAAATTCACTACAAAATTACTTAAATTGTCGATATATACCAGAATCAGATAGGACAATGATGGCTAACCAAAACCAGGAAATATTCAAATTAACATATAGGACCAGAATTATTGAGTTAGACAAGACATGCAAGTATCCTTCTCTTTACATTATTACTACTAGGTGCCACATCTTGCTTGTATAATTCACATTGCGTAGACCATTTCAACAATATGAGTCTGTCCATGGTTTGATTTTAATCCAAAATCATTGACATTGGTGTGATTGATATATATACAATTCCTTACATAATAGTGGTAGATTAGGTACAAAGTTCTTGTTTATCTGAAATATCTATGACTTCAAACCATTTCAAAATTAAAGAGTTTCGAATTTGAAATCATTTAGCTATGAGTTGAATAATTCCTATGTCCTTCATATAAAATTAAAGATTTTCGAATTTAAAATCATTTAGCTATGAGTTGAATAATTCGTATGTCCTTTATATAAAATATATACTATATGATAAAGCCCTACTTTTAATGTAAGCCTAAAATTTTTCATTTTGGGCCGGAATTGATCTTTATCGTCCTCATGACAATCGAATTATATTGTCCAAACTCCAAAAAGTCTATGCTTCACAATGTGCTTGAGGGTGATGGTTTGTGTTGATGGCTTGCCAGTTCTACCAACGTACATGAAAAATTCAGTTACATTCGTGTCAAAGATTGAAAAAGCGGAGTATAACTCAAAAATATAATCCATATATCTAATTCGTCAACTTATCCTCTCCATTACCGTATGGAGTTTTAAGTACATATTAAAGTTTGTTTATCGTTTTGTTCAATATTGTAAGAGAATCAATTGTATAGGGTATGAGCTATGGTGTGTGATACCATATGCAATAATATATATTGTGCCATCTAATTGCAAGTTGAAGTCAGTTTTTCTATTTTCTACGAAATTTTAGTGTTAGATTAGTATATATAGCCACTACAAAAAAATTAAAAATGGAAATTATCCACTGCCAAATTGGTATAACTAGAGTTCGGCAGAAAAACCGTATCCGAATATCAAATCCGAAACCCTACCTAAAAAAATCGGTTTGGGTTGGGTCCGGATATATCTAAATAACTCGATTGGGTTCTATATTGTTAAATTTGTGGGTTCGGGTTCGGGTTCGGGTTCAGGTAATACCTGTTACCCAAACGGGTACTCATAAAACCCAAAAATATAGAAATACTATCAATTGGCCGCGCTACGCGCAGGAGTTAGATTAGGGTGTATTTTTGGTTATTTTGGTATTTTTTTTTGGTTATGTACATTTTTCTTTGCGTCTGGTTTTATTGTTCATTTGTTTTCATTTGTTGTTTTGTTGGTTAATAATGTTTCCTCTAGGATTTTGCAGCAAGTATAATGTAGTGAACTGTTTATATTTCAGAAATTTGAGTATTTTTGGGGGTTTTTAAAAAAAATAAAATTTATAATGAGAAGTTAAGATTGTATAGTAAAAGTTGTTGTCTGGCAGTAGTCGTCAGTTATGCTTTATTCAAATTATTTGTCATGTTGTAGTTGGACTGTTATTTACCTTTTTTATATGTGGTAGTAGTTCATCCTTTTAATTATTTTCATATGTATTTAGTAAACTGTGGGAATAGTTTTTTTGTCAATGCTTTTGTGTTTGTAGTGAATAGGTAGTGGATTTTTTTTGAAAAAGAAAATAATATCAGTTACTTATATTTCTTTTTTTATTTCTTTTATTTTGTGTTTCAGCCGTTGGGCTCAATTTCTCTGTAAACCTTAAAATGTGTTCGTATTGGGTCATTAGTGGGATGTTATTGAGTTGGGAATGGATTAGTTCTCTTTGAAAATAGGATGTCCTCTTGAACAGATAGCAGATAAGAAATTTTTGCGATCTACAGGACAGTATGAGTCTTGAAACTATTTCTTTGATGCTTGTAATCCTTTTTCATTCATCCCTTTCATTAATGCATAATTCTTCATCTTTTTTTTGGCGTATTTGGGTGATTTATTCCTCGCTTTGCATCCGTAGGGGGTAATTGGTTCTACCTTGTTGATTTGTTCAACGTAAGTGTTAATTGGTGTGCAAATTTGTTTATTTAAAAAAATGTTGTGTTCCTTTGATTTCCTAATTAATTAATCCATTGTTTTTGTGATCTTAGTTTTAAGTTTAGTTTCGTTTGGCCGCTAAATGAGTGTTTAGATTGGATGTGAATTGTGTTCTGTTAAATTAAATTTTTGTGTTTATGGTGCTCTTATTTTATACATTCTGGGGTGATTATTTTTTGGCATGTTTAGATTTTCATAAAATTTAGTTCTACAGTGAAATGTGGAACTCGAATTTCTGCATCTTTTCGGTTTACTAACGGTGTGTGCATCTCTTACCGTCTTTCTGTTTGGTGATGGTTTTGTCAACGACTGCCAAATAATGTTAATTGAGTTTTAGTTGTGTTTCCTTGATCCTCTGTAAGTGTTGCTTGTCTTTTCCTGGTTTGATTTGTTTTCCTTTTGGTTTTTTATAGCCCAGTTTTTCTAGGCCGAGTTTTTCTATGATGTAGTTGTCCCTGAAGGTAAAGACCTCTTTGCATATATTTATCTCATGGTGGTCGTAATACTTCGAGACCTCTTTTTTGATAGGGTTTGTGGGAAGTTTCTTCAATATATGTTGATCTTGTATGTTCAGATATGTTGTGATGGTAAGCGGCGGATTTTTTTTTTTTTCCATCTTTTGTTTTCTTGCCATACTTTCAGTTTTGTTCTTTAGTTCTCTTGTTTTAATTCTTTTGGAGGAGTTGGTAATGTTTATGAAGGAGAAAAACAAATACTTTTATTTCGAATTTTGGAAATTATTTAAGGATGATAACATTGGTAAACCCTATTGTTGTTTCTTAAGCTAAAGAAAAAGACAAACTTGATCATTTGTTTGTAGTAGTACTAGTGTGCGCATCTATTTTCCATGTCATTGATGGTGCAGATGATAGTTGGTTGGACTTCTCCCGATGTAGTGTAGTAGCATTGTATTTTTTGTACATTGACTCTATGTAACGACTTCTTGATATCTTTCCAGCATTGATCGCCCTTTGCTTGTTTTGTTTCCAGCCTAGCTTGTCCAGCCAAAATTTTCCTTCCGCTATGTCACCCCTGCAAAACTTCACATTTCCGTAAAGGTAAATATTGTTGTCGTAACTACCTTCTGCTGCCTTTTTCAAGTGTTTCAACCCTGTTTCTGTGTTGTTCTTGTGAAAATACTCCTGGATCCCTTTGATGTAGAGGGCCTGCACATTTTCACTTGCAATGCATTTTTCCATGAGGTCTTGGTATTTCGTTAGTGCTGCTAGTGGATTCATGGCTAGCGGCCTTAGGTTGATATTCTTGTAAACTCGGTGATCGTGGGCTGCCTTGGCTATATGTGGTGATGCTTGCATAACATGTCAGATGGTTTTGCGTGAAATCCGAGCAACTCGAGAGATTATATCCCCGAGCATGTCGTTTGGTAGTTCTTCAAAAGAGTAGGGTGTGTTTCGCAACAATTTTTGCAAGTTGTGTGTGATTTTATGTTTAGACTTTTTCCTAGAAGCATAATCACGCAAGTCATTAGTACCATATTACTCGTACTCAATATCAACTTCTAACCGCCTTTTTATTCTTTCTTCGCCGTAGGGAAAACAAATATAGATATGTTCCAGGCAAGATCAAGGTACATGTTACAAAAACTTGATGAATAAATAATAGAGTGACCGAGAGTTGGGACTTGAGAAAGAATATCAAATACCTTTCTGCATAGCGACAAGATACTGATAGAGCACTCTGATTCTGCTATTAAGCATCTTGATAGCACTATGGATTCCAGTAAGATGAGCATCCACTGCAATACATCGAGGAATCAACCTAAAACTCCATGCAATAAAAAGACAATATAACGATAAATATGCAGGGTTACAATAATTGCTTACATTGAGTTGCTGTTGAGCCTCCATCAGATGGCTTAAGATGAGCAACATGATCAACCGATATCCTTTCAGCTTCAACTATCTGCACGAATTTACAACCACTGCTATATTATCATATGTCCACTCTCGTATCACATAGATAAAATACAAATCAAGTGGCTTAAACTCATACCTCAATCGTATAGCTTGTATGAACGAAAATAGACTGAGGAATCCCATCAATGACATGGAACTCTAGTTTTGGAGACAATCAAAGATTATCATAGTCAATAAGATGATAATCTCTAAATTAAATAAGACAATCAATGATGGATAGAAACCAATTTACCGCTTTCATAGCTAGTCACTGGAAGATCCTTCTGTGAGTGATTGATAGCCGGATTTAGAAGAACATAAACAGAGGATTCATTAATGTCCATCAGCTGTAGATGAAACACTTCACAATCAGTACAACAATAGAGAACCATCTTAGATTGAAACAATGAAACTGCAACTCACAGCTTTGTGGATAAGCATATCAGATTCTGTAGCGTCGCTTCTCGTAGAGTACCATCCCAATATGTAGAACTTAAGGAACACCTTCTTATCTAAAATCTCCAAAAACGTACAAATTATAACCAAAGCGAGAACGATATAAAGAAAGAGAGAGAGCGAGATTGTATGTAAAAAACTTACAGAGTTCTTACTTCTTCTCAAGGAAGGATCTATCGAGAGTATCAGCAGTAGGATCAAACAAAAGCTCAAGACTGTTGAAAATCTCAACCTTACGGCTGATCTGGAGACCGATCACGCATCCATAACCCTAGGGTTTTGCAGTAACATCGCGTCGGCGTTGGTGGAGCCATTTACCGGTTGCGCAAGAAGCGGCGGGAGGGTTAAGCTAAGTCTTAACCCTAGTGAAGTGATCGGATATGTTGAGCATCACCAGAGGATGCAGCTTGAATGTGAGACCGCTCGACGAAGAAGGCACTCGACGAACGTGGCACCATGAGTTGGCCTCCTTTTTTACGTTACGGGCAGGCCAGTGACGAGGCATTCTTTCGACGATATGTTGGTGAAGACGGCCAGCTTTGAGATTTGCGAATGAAACGACAATGGAATTCATGTTAGTCAGGAGAAATTTTAGAGATAAAGAAAATTATAAGAAGCATGAAATTGGTGAAGATGACATTATATAGGACTTAAACTTACGCCAATTCAAGAAAGAGTAGTGGGTCTTGAATTGAAATACAGGCCATTGAACGGCTTGAATTACCGTTATACAAGAAGACGTTACTATGGAGATGGAAGATAGGGAAGACAATGAGAGGTTGTGGAGGACTCGCGAACATTAATTTCAAATCTATCCATTAGGTGAACCAGGATGAAAGAATGAAGACGGGGAGGGATGCTTCAGGTCGCACAACGGAGAACGGCGGAATGGAGTCTCGTGGAGAGGGGTTTTATTTCGCCGGCAAATAAAACATGTATTACTAAAAGATTGGGCTTTTAAAGAGATATGGGCCAAACAAATAGGAACTGCTTAATAGGTAATGTTGAAAATTTGGCTTAATTAAATAGAGGGTGTGGCTGACGTGGCAGCACCAGGAGTGAAGAAAAGGAACTTTATATATATATATATATATAGATATCTACAATATTAATAATATTTAGCATTGATATAATTCTGTTATCCAAAATTATAATTATAACTTTGAATATATCCATTAGTTTTATACCTAAATACCTAAAATAATTAAAATATCTAAAAATTATTTGTTACATATGTCACAATTTAGCTATAATTATTTAAACTTAACTAATTTTTAAGGATTTTTTGGGTACCCGGTAGTTCGCGTAGTAATCGGATTCTAAAATTTGTAACCCGAACCAATCCGAACCCGATAGTACCCAAACCAAAATTCTAAAATTATCCAATGGATTCTATTTTCCTAAACCCGTTTACCCGAACCCAAACGGGTAATATCCGAACCTGAACGGTTTAAAATCTTTTGTTGATCCCATAATTTTATATGGTTGAACGAATCAATATAAGCACTTCTGAAAAAAAAAAAAAAAAAAAAATTGGTCGGACATTTCCAATCGAAATGATACCATCTATGAATTTCGAAGAGCTTATCAGATTACCGAGAGGTTTATAAGAAACATAAATATGTGTAAATCTGTAAAATTAAAATGAATAAAAATTAAATTAACTAAATTAAGATACATAAAATAATTAATAAACCAAAGCACATTATTTAAATTAAAACAGTAACAACTTTTAAATAGACAAATGAAATAAAATATAAAAATTAGTTAAGAAAAAATAAAGTTGTAAGAAGAGTGGATCCATGAAGTTGATATCTAACACATCCGTTCAAGCGACAATGCAGCATATCTAATTATAAAGGCATTTCCCATCATGACATTTAAGAAATATATTCAAAGTATTGAAATGCATCATTTACAAGATCTATCAAGAAGGAAGATATATCTTTTCTAAGGGGAGTGTTACTACACTCTTTTTTCCTTTAACATAGTTTTTTATTCCAAATGGTTTTTCCGTAATAAAATTTTTAACGAGGCAATATATTATACATATACAGTAATGATTAATCAAAGGGACAAAAGCTTAATTAATGGACGAGAACGCTAGATCTCTAGGAGAACTCGGATTCACGAACGGATCTTTCTTAGAACGTTGTAACTTGACGAAGAAGCAATAAGGATATGGTCGAGATCGGGAGCGATATCGACGTGGTTTTGCAAGTCCTCCTTGCAGGGCTTGAACACAAGCTCTTAGGGTTGAAAGTCCTCCTCTCTAGGCTTTACACAAAGCTCTCGTAAAACCTGTTTCTTCAATAATCGATAATTCACAATAATGAGACTCATGTCTCCTTAAACAAGAAAATGAAAACCCTAGTCTAAACGTTTAACGAAAAAACTATGATTTTAAAACCCATGAACCTAAGGCCCATTAGCATGACTAAAACAAACAACAAATTCATTGAAAACGTGAAGATGCGCTGCAGCAACAATATCGGTAGTATATTAGGAAGGGGTTGTTATACACTGTTTGAATTTTTTATGAATTAATTGTGTTTGGTTTTGAATATAAGAACCCATGATCTCTTAGTTATAATTTTCTCTTCCATTGGTAGGTTCTAATTTTGGGTCTCTTATTTTTTAAAAATTTGATAGTAATTATGAAACTCAAACTTGTTAAACACAGAGATGTTAAATATAAAACTCAAACTTGATATAGTAGTAGAGAATACTAAATAAGAATCATCAAGAATCATGATTTAACTTTTGATGGATATGTTACATAGGTGAAAAGAGAAGATTGTGATAAAGAGAAATAGATTGTGATGAAGATAAAGGTTCACATCTAGATTTCAAAAAGAAACCTAGAAACTAGAAAACAAAGCTTGTTGGTCTTACTGTTGTTTGGCTTCAATCTTCTTCTTCTTCTACCATAGCCTGTCGACTCCACTGTCGGCATCACCCTATATCGTTTCAAGAAAGTGTTAACAATGTCATGTACTAACAAAAGCATTACATGACCAATTCTAGTTAACACAATACCAATTCCATTGCTATACTAGATTAAAGTCAGTCAGGTCTCAAGATTTATGATAAAGAAGCTGTCTTGACAAACCTGAGCACGGACAAAACCGCAGAGAGCAAATGTAGTGAATTGACCAGTGTACACCCCATCAGCATCGAGATGACCAATGTTGAGCTGCACATAAGCATGATCCTTTGATGTGATCAACCTGATAGTAGCCGAGCTGCAATTATAATCCAAAAACAAACAAGAACAATCAATTCATTAAGTTTCCTTACAATAAATATAAAAAAAGTGACTTGACCCTCTTCGTTCTGCATCTTTTGGAGCTTAAAACTGACAGATTTCTAAATCTTTTAATTGCTATAAAACAAACAATTGTACACAAAACATTGTAAAAAAAACCACGAGATAGATCCAAAGAGAGAACCTGCTTCTCCATGTCTCTTCAAGAACTTAGCAAGAACCTCATCTTACAGCATTTTTTTCAAATACAAACATCATTACTCAGGATTCACGTTTTGATACAAAACAAACAAACAATTGTACACAAATATAAACCGGCTTGTGGATAAACATATAGCTCTGAAGGAATTATAAAACTAGCGGGAACTTCTTGGACAGTTGTATCAAGAGGAATCTGTTCTCGAGGACTGACTTTGTACATGATTGCAGAAGCAGCGAAAAGTGCCTTCTTCACTGATTCAGACTCACCAGGTATATGTTGTTCTCATTGTTAGTGTCTCTAAACGGTTATGATTCCTCTTCCCACGCTCCACCATTGTTGACTGTTTTTGCAAATCACAAAGAAACCTGAAACACAACACACAAAAAGAACCAAACTTTTGATTAGAGAAAGCATCATTAAGAACAGAAGCAATGTATTGTAGAACAGATTGATAGGGTAGGTTACAAATAAGAGAGAAACCTAAAACAAAAAAAAATTGAATCAGCGAGGAACTTGCATGGAAAAACCTTAATTTAAAGTGTTTTTGTTATGAATCAAATCAAAAACTTCAATTTGGTAAAGGAATCTGAAATTTGAATTTACCTGTTTGATAAACAATCCTCCAAAGCTTATCTTTTACCTCTCTACTCTTCTCCTTCAGCGTCACCGCCACCGGATCGAGATGATTCTCTTTCAATTTTTCCCTGCCTTCTGATTCCAAATTCCTTCGTACATGCAATCGGAGCCGATTCACGATTCATTCAAAATATCGCGATAGGACACGGCTGACTCATCAATTCACGATGATGAGCATCTCCTCCGACAGCAATCTCCTCTTCCTCCACACCCAGAAGATTCCAATACAAATCTTCGTTTTCTCTCAATCGCGAGAGAAAGAGAGAGAGAGAAAACGAAAAAAATGAGATGCAAAAAAAAAAAAATCCCCATTTTCTATTTTTTTCGTTCAACCAATACCAAGCTGACACGTAGCGTCTCTTAGATCACAAATGGGTATATTATATAACAACCTCCCTTAGCATTTTTTTTGTTCTGAATTATTTTTTGCAACCAAAATACTAAGATACTGGCTATGAACCCACCGATAAATAAGGTCTCAGTCCGTCTGGGTGAGAAATATTCGACCTCGAATCTGAAATCTTTGGAGATATCCTTTGTCCACCAATTCATAATATTTGGGCTTAAGAACTTTGTGATGTTTCTTTTTCCGCTTCAAGTGCAACGTGCTAAAACATCCTCCACATATAGTCTTTCTTAAAACAATTGTGGCTTCCAAGCTGGCTTGAACAAGAGTGACCAAGAGATCCTCTTTTTCCTTAGATCTTTTATCCATGTTTTGTGAAAATATTGACACATGGTCACATGCACCAGGGGAAAAACGATCCTTCGTAAACAAAATGCGCAAGAAATCACCTGGATCAAACACCATGTCACGCCGCTGATCGTTTCCTGCTTTGCCAGTTGAGGCTGTAAAAGCCAAAACAATTAGATTCTGCTGACGAACACCTTGCAGTTCGCGAACAAAATTGACAGCTTTTCTACGACAATGTGACCTTGACTGTGACTTCGACATCATATCGACTACATATGTGATCTTCTTTTCCAAGCAGTAATAAAATAACTTCCAGATCAACACAACGACAACCGCATTTGTAATCTACTCACCCACCACGAACCGAAGCTTGTTAGAAACACAAGCCAACATGAGGCTGAATTTTCCACACGTTAATAGCTTTCTTGATGCGCAAGCAACGAAAATCCAAATAAATGTCGTAGACATGTAAGTTGTAACAAAGACACGAGAAAGTAAAAACAGCTTCGATTACCCTTTTAAAACCTGTGACCTGCAACTCTACCGGAAACGGTATGGCCGTAACGCGATAACAATCTCGAAGGAGAAACACAACAACACCCCTATATGATGTCGACATCACATCAACAAAGTTCTGGCAGGGGAGTGAAATTTGGATCTCTAAGATCTCAACAAAGAACCCAATAAACTGTTGTTGTGGACCTTGTGGTTTGTCCGCCCCAAGCCTTTGGAAAACATGAAACCAACAGAACGAATGCGGTGGCACAACAAAAATGTTCCAAAATGATAACCACTCCTTAACACACTGGAAATAATAGTGGAAATTATACCCAAAACAGAGAAGCAGCCACCATCTTAAACGCAACGATCCAACCAAAGATATTGGTCGCAGCAACTCGTTCCTTGATCCATAAGACAAACATTGTGAGTACTGTTTACCCAAATGCAATTGCCTTATCTGAATATTAATCCTTTCTTGGCATGGGTTGTCACAAAACCTGTTCCAAATCCCCTGCAGTTCTATTAATTCTTCACGGCGTAAAGAATTATCTCTAGCATGTGAATGGAGACAAGAAGGCAAAAAAATATCGTGACTAGTTCCGAGGGCGTTCAATACTTTAAAGTGAATGAGACACTCAGCACAACAACCTAGAACAGAGCTTGATTTTTCTTCTTCCCCCACATGAGTATAACCCGCAAAAGACATCCTCAACATACTACATGCACGTGAGAAGAGCATTATAAATATTTTATTTTCAACACATGAATCAACCTTATGCCTCTGATTTGTATTCCATGTTCCAATGAGATTTGTCTCTGCATGGAAAACGTCACTGTGTTGACACGAACAACGTTTTATTTTGCTACTTTCTCCAAAAACCAAATTAATAAACTCCATCTTTGAACTGCACACGTGGAGAACAAAACAGAACTTGCTCTTGTTGGAGATCGATTGGAAAAGACTACTCAAGCAAGTAAGGAACAAACAGAACTTGGTTTTGTCGATGAGGAACAAACATAGCTCGATTTCGTGAGAGGTAGGTAGAGAGACGGAAGAAAACTCAACACTCAGTCTTGTCGAAGATTCTTTGAGAAGGGAGCTCGGTAACAAGTTAAGCCGTCGAAGTTGAGTCACTTTCCAACTCAAACAGTGTTTGAAACCTCCTTCTCTTGAGACAGCTTGTAGCTCGAATAATAATCAGCTCTTTTTAGTACCCATTGAGAATTCGTGTTTGCAGTAACACAACTTGTAGCTTCCTCAAAATTGAGATTAAATCTGAAATCCACAAAGATCTTGTTATAGAGGTTGAACTCACCGTGACAAAACAAAATAGTGCTCCGTCCACGATCTGGAGGTTCCTTGTTGACTTTCTGATGGCTGTGTGCAAGCTCAACAACATAAAATTTGTTTCCTTTACCCCAATACATACCTTCGTTCTTCTCTTCAAGGTTATCTTTGACATCAAAATTCAGATCATCAACTCTCAGAACTTCTTCTTCTATAACCAACAATTTGTTTCCTCTGTTGTCAAGACTATCATCAAGATCTGCATCAACATGTTCCATAGTGAAAAAATTGTCACCATTACTATCAAAGATTTGCTTTTCATGTTTGTTGGGTGAAAGTCTTGTGTATTCCACGCCGTGATTGACGTCTTCCTCACAACCATCACAAACTTGATCACAATCATCAAAGACAAAATGTATAGTTTCTATAAGAGAATACTGATTGTATTACCTTAAGAAATGATTTACAGGACATATATATAATCTATACATTAGGGTTTTAACTTCATAATAATTACAAGAAGATCCTTAACATATACGCTTCCTTATACATCCCCTCAAGATGGAGGCAGTTCGCTGACTCCAATCTTGGATGTAAGCTCCTGGAATTGTGGTCTAGGCAGCGGTTTCGTTAGGGCATCAGCGAGCTGATCGTTGCTAGAGACATGTGTGACACGAAGAACCCCAGCTTGTATGAACTCACGAATAAAGTGATAATCAATGGCAATGTGTTTCATCCGAGTGTGAAAAACCGGATTAGCACATAAATAGGTAGCTCCGACGTTGTCACAATATAAGACTGGAGCAACCGGTAAGACGATGCCCATCTCAGATAACAAGGAACAGATCCAGCGGAGTTCCGAAGCCGCATTAGCGACAACCCGATATTCAGCTTCTTTTGATGAACGAGAGACGCTCTGCTGTTTCTTAGAGGACCAAGATATCAGGCTAGCACCAAAATAAATGATGTATGCATTGGGGGAGATGTATGTGTTATGTGCACGACCCCAATCAGCATCATAAAAAGCATGTATCGTTAACGTACCATCAGAGCGGAGAAAAATACCATGGGACTTGGTGCCGGCGAGATAACGGAGGACATGCTTTGCCACTTGCCAATGTTTATCAGTGGGCTTGTGCATAAATTGGGATAAGCGGTTCACCACAAAAACGATGTCGGGTCGCGTAAATGAGAGATATTGTAGACTACCAATGACAGTTCTGTACTCCGTTGCATCAGCAAGAGGCGTCCCGGAATCAATAGTGAGATTCGGCGATGATGCCATTGGTGTGGCAACTGGCTTGGCATCAAGCATACACGTCCTGGTAAGAAGATCAGTAATGTATTTGCGTTGCATAAGATGCATACCCCGAGCAGAACGTGTCGCTTCGATGTCCAAGAAATAGCTCAAAGGACCAAGATCCTTCAGGGAAAACCGCTTTGCAAGAGCCAAGTTGAACGCCTGTACCAAAGAGGGAACACCAGCAATGATAATGTCATTTACATAAACCAAGACATAAATGTAATCCTTGCCAGTGTGATAGATGAACAACGAGGTATCGGCAAGTGAGTTTTTGAAACCGGCAAGTTGAAGAAACGTCTTCAGTTCTTGATACCATGCACGCGGAGCTTGTTTCAGCCCGTACAATGCTTTGTTCAAACGACAAACGTGATGGGGCCTGTCCTTGTCAACAAACCCAGGTGGCTGTGAAACATAGACCTCATCCGTCAAGGTACCTTGTAAGAATGCATTGTTGATGTACACCTGATGTATACTCCAGTTTTTCTTGACCGCAACCTCTAGTACCATCCGTATAGTTGTCGCCTTTATCACCGGGCTAAATGTCTCGGAATAGTCTAACCCATATTGTTGATTGAAGCCCCGTGCCACCATCCTGGCCTTATATCTGTCAATAGAACCGTCAGAATGATATTTTATCGTGAAAATCCACTTACAAGGAATAACTTTCTAATTCGGCAAGGGAGGAACAACATTCCAAGTACGATAGCGAAGCTGTGCATTATATTCATCAAGCATCGCTTGTGTCCATCTTGGGTCCTTGAGAGCCTGTGCCACCGTTGTCGGAATGAATGGTTTGGTTGTGGTGGCGATAAGGTTAAATTTTTGTTTGGGTTTGACGATTTGATTCTTTGATCGGGTTTTCATGGAGTGATCATTTACGGTAGGTGGCGGTAGCGGAGGAATCAATGGTGCAATTGAGGATGGTGAAGAAGAGTTAGCGGTTGAAGTCAGGTTTGATGAAGAGGATGGAGTGGATTCAGTTTGTTGGGTTTGTGTCGGGCTTGTGATTACTGGGCTTGGTGAATTATGAGAGGATTGGGGTGGACTTATGTTTCGTGAAGGGGTCGATGTTGGTGTTTGGTTAGGCGAGGTAGGAGACGATGGAGTGGATTTGGCTTGCTAGGTTTGTGTTGGGCTCTCGGTTAATGGGCCTGGTGAATTTTGAGATGAAAGTTGTGGGCTTATGGTGCGGGGAGGGGATGAGGTTTATGATTGGTGAGTCGAGGTTTCGGGATGACGATTAGCCGACGGAGACGACAAGCTCTCAGGGACGGACAGTAAGGAATGTGCAGCCGGTGATGGAGCTGTACGAACTGATGATTCTTGGGTATTGAGCAGCGACGGTGTACTCGGCGGTGAAGGATGAAGAACCGAGCACGGAGGCGAAGGCGGCGGCGAATGAGCTGTCGGGAGTGGGAGAACCGGAATTGCAGGAGACGTGGATGTAGATGACACAGTAGCCGGTGTGGAGAGGACCGGAGTGGCCGTTGCAAAGGGAAACTGATTCTCGACAAAACGAATATGACGTGAAGTATATATCCGGCCGGTTTTAACCTCCAAACACAAGTAGGCGGTCTGTGTGAGTGAATAGCCAATAAATACACACGGCGAGGAGCGGTCATCAAGCTTGTGGTTCGTGTAAGGACGCAACCATGGAAAACACAAGGACCCAAACACTCGGAGTTTCATGTAGTTCGGTTTCTGGTTAAACAGCTTAACATATGGGGAAACACCATTGAGTACCTCCGTGGGCATGCGGTTAATAAGATAGACCGCCGTTGCAAAAGCATAAGTCCAATAGGACTTTGGAACCGAAGCATGATTGAGTAAGGCAAGACCCGTTTCCACGATATGGCGGTGTTTACGCTCCGAGAGTCCATTATGCTCTGGAGTATGAGGAGGAGTGGTAAGTTGGGAGATACCATTTGCAGCCAAGTAAGAGCGTAAAGCAATAAATTCACCCCCATTATCCGAATAAAGTGTGCCAACCTGACATTGAAACCAATTCTCGACTAAGGCTTTGAAAGCTATAAAAACATCTTTTACTTGAGATTTCTGTTTGAGTGGGTATAACCAAGTGTATCGTGTGAAATGGTCAACAATGACAAGGTAATATTTGAAATGATCAATGGACACAATGGGAGACATCCATATGTTGGAATAAAGATATTCAAGGGGTTTAGTGGAGACAATGAAGTTTGAGTGAAATGGTAATTTATGACTTTGATTGATAAAACAGTCTGAACAAGAAAACTGTTTGAGTTTGGAAGTAGAAAACGGTAAACAGAATTGCGAAAGAATAGCTTTCAAAATGGGTAAAGATGGGTGACCAAGTCAAGAATGCCAAGAGTGGAGATCGGTTGTCGAAGTGGGGGAAGCTATGAAACTTGTAATGGTGTTGTTGATGACCGGCCAGTCATACAGCTCATTCTTAGTTCGGCCTTGGAGTAACTGGACCCCCATGCTCAGATCCTTCACCAGAAAATGTGCGGGAAAGAAATGTACGAAGACATTATTAGCATTACACAAGCGATACACCGAGATGAGATTTTTGCAAACATTTGACACATATAGCACATTATTAAGTGCAAGTTGACGAGAAGGAGTAGAGAGCAAAGCGGAACCAGTATGTGAAATTGGTATTTAGGAACCATCGGCGATGGTGAGTTCCTCACCACCAGTGTAAGGCTGATGAACCAACAGATTGGCTAGATCCGACGTCAAGTGATGTGTTGCCACGGAGTCCATGATCCAGTTGCCCGGGTTGTACGCCGGAGCCATAGCAACATTCGCTCGCCGTTGCCACGGTGTCATGAGAGAAGATGATGGACCACCGGACGTATTATAGCCACCATGAGACGGATAATATCCTCCACCAGTCTGAAGCTTCGAACACCGACGTGCGCTATGGCCATAAACTCCACAAATTTGACACCTACCTTGATAGCCACGACCTGTACCACGAGAGGAGTTGTGATGCTGTTGTCCCCGAGATCCAGGTCGTGGTTGGTAACGTGAGTGATGGTTGAAGCCAGAGGCTTTGGAAGAGACTACATTTGCAGTCGCTGGAACAGAGGTGGCGAGATTGACCATGTTTTGAAGTTTGAGTTCATGGTTAATCAGTTTTTCATGGACGTCGGTAATTGTTGGAGTCGTATCACGTCCTTCTATCTGATCAGTGATTCGATGATAGTCATCAAGAAGACCACCAAGGATGTAGTCAATCTGGTCTTCATGTGCAATGGGGTTGTCAAGCAACGCTAATTGATCGAAACGTGTGGTGAACCCCTGAACGTATTCATCAATGGTCTTCGTTCCTTTCTTCCATTGAGTAAGCTGTTCGCGAATCTGCTTAATGTGTGCGCGACTTGGATTCGCATAGGTGTCACGGAGAATACCATATAAGAGAATATTGATTGTATTACCTTAAGAAATGATTTACAGGACATATATATAGTCTATACATTAGGGTTTTAACTTAATAATAATTACAAGAAGATCCTTAACATATACGTTTTCTTATAGTTTCAACGTCTTCTACCAAAGCGTCAAATTTTGGCACAACAAAGTTGTCTTCATCTTGAATCTCATCATACAGATCACGAACTGTATTATCTTCAACATCAACATCAACATCAACTCCGTCTCGCACCTTGTCATCCATATCGAGAACAGTACCGTTTTGGTCGTCATCATTCACACTGACAAAATCAGCGTCGTTTTCTACGCTTACACCTTTGACAATCACCATCTTCTTATTTGACATCAAATTCTAGATCTGCATCATAAACCTTAGGCAGAGAAAAAGTACCATCACCGTTGATACTATATATGGGTTTACATACCATATAATTCTCTTGAATGTGCAAATTTTCTTTGTGATCCACCGAAAAACGCCTTTGTCGTTTTAACTTTTGCAAACGACTATGCACCAAAGTATCATAATGACGAGGTAAGAAGTGTGCGCATAGCTTCTGCTTAAGTTTATACCAAGATTTAATAGGGCTTTTGTCGGCTTCCTTGCGTGTTTTCTTCACATATTGCCACCATGATGCGGCTTGTCCTCGGAATTTTTTAATCACAAGAGAAACAAATCGATCATCTGAAACGCTTCGAAACTCCAAAATCTCTTCAACATCCACAAGCCAATCTAGTAACAAATCACTAGAAACTCCACCATGAAACTCGGGAATATCCAACTTAAAATCCATCATAGGAAAATCAAACCACCAGGAACGTGATGAATCTGATACCAACTGATAGAGAGCGGAAGCTTAATTAACGGACGAGAACTATCTCTAGAAAAACTCGGATTCACGAACGGATCTTGCTTAGAACGTCGTAACTTGACGAAGAAGCAATAAGGATAGGGTCCAGATCGGGAGAGATATCGACGTGGTTTTGCAAGTCCTCCTTGCAGGGCTTGAACTCAAGCTCTTAGGGTTGAGAGTCCTCCTCTCTAGGCTTTACACAAAGCTTTAGTAAAACTTGTTTATTCAATAATCCATAATTCACAATAATGAGAATCATGTCTCCTTAAATAAGAAAATGAAAACCCTAGTATAAACGTTTAACGTTTAACGACAAAACTATGGTTTTAAAACCCATGAACCTAAGGCCCATTAACATGACTAAAACAAACAACAAAGTTATTGAAAACGTGAAGATGCGCTGCATCAACTATCTTAATATATTGTCTTAATTAGTCTAGTGGTAATGAGTGTGTTTTACAACCATCCGACCGGGTTTGTCTCCTCCTTGTATACCTCCATTTTTTTTAATGGCTTCACCTTCTTGGCTTCCTTAACCGCAATAGCCAGTGTAATAGGAGTGATTAGGGTTGGAGCTTATGAGGCAGATGGATCTCGTCAAATTGTTACAAAATCCCTAATGAACAATCATGGTAGAAGGTGGAGACTGGGATCGAACATTGGATTTAATATCTACAACAAGAAGGTTCTGAACGAAGTAGGTTTTTGATGTGATTCTCCCAAGGAATCGACGCTCTAAGGTAGGTAGACTGATAATCCTAGAACTCCAAAGGCTCGTGAAGCTGGATGATAAGGTGTGAAATGAACAAAACTCTCTTAAAACAAACCAAGCAAAGCAAGTCGGTGTAACTCTAGATAGAAGCTTCGTGGAAACAGATTACAAGGCGTGAGATAAATCCCGAAAATCCTTGTGCCCTAGACTCTCTTGTAACGACTCTTCAATCTTCAGCTAGTGAATGGAAACGTCAAGTGCGGTGGAATCACTTGATATACCGAAAACTATTTGATGTAACTCACTAAGGAGAACTCTTTGATGTAACCCACCAAGGAGAAATAACAAGTTCCAAAAGGAACAAAGAAGTTTACCACTCTCAAATAAAAGATAAAAGATTTCTTGGATTATTGATGTTTCTCAAATAAGATTACATGTGTTTATATAGAGATAAGAAACTTGGTAACAAAGCCAAGTATTAATTATTCTTGAAACTAAAAGACAATAAAAATAGAAAGTTGAATGAAGACCCAAACTCTTGAAGTTTTCCTTCCTAAGGTGAGTTGAACTCTATTTTCGTCACTCCTCTTTGACCACAAAATAAATGGATTATTTTGGGTTTTCTTGGACTTGAATTAGACTCAAAGTGGGCTGGACTTGATAGACATCATCCCCAATAGAATTTCTCATGCTTTCTTTGGTCATAAGCTCTTGAATTAACCTATTAAATGTTTCCTTGATCTTCTTTCTCTTTTTCTCTTCGGTCATATTTGATGATAAGAAACAACATGGACTGTATGATTTCTTCACCTTGGGCTTAGTAGAAACAACTCCTGGTTGCCATACATAATTCTGGAAGCACCTACAATTGGACCTAAAACTCTTCATGTGAAAAACTAGATTGACCCCATTTGGCAAATGAAGCGTAACTTTGTGGTTTGTTGGCCAAATCTTGTGTTCATGGGCTTGTTGGAAACATAAGAGACTCATTAACATCCTCCAAGTGGTTTCGTGTCTAAATTATTTTTGAGTCGGTCTGTGTAACACGATCTTTTGCTCAGACGCGAAATTGGGACTACGATAGATCCACTGACATGAAATATCCATATCTTTCACATATGAACTGATCTTAATGTGATACTAAATCTCTGTGGTTCTGGAATGGATCAAGATTCTAAAACAGTTTGGTTTATATCTCATGTGGTCGAAATCCTCCGTTGAATGCTCGTAGGTCTAAATCGTATGGCCATGAGTTCACCTGATTTGTAAAATGAATAACTACTTCATCCGAACTCTGATTAGACTGATTCCACTTCAAGATATGCTCTAAATGAGGTAAGAATGTATCCCAAATAGTTTTTTGGCTGGAATAATTGATCTTCCGACTTCGTTCGTGTTGAACAAGACTCAAGGATCTTCTTGGATGGTCTCATGATCATATCAGTTTTGAACGACAATTGCGATGGTGGACTTGACCGAGAAGAGATGGCGGCTCTGGTCGTAGTTGTTTTTCAACATAGGAGGAGCATTGTGTTAAACAGTGAGGAGGTAGAAGAAGGAGATAGCGATTGGGAGAAGAAAAAAATGATTTGAACACGAGTATATTCGGTTAAAAAGTCAAGTCATTACCACTAGACCAAGTCCAAATATTTAATTAATTATGTAAATAGATTCTATGTATCTAATTAACTAGGTGTGATTAAAATTTACCGTCCGCTATTAATTATTAGGTATTAAACATTCAAATAAAAATAAATTGGAAATTCTTTTTGAGAATTTCGTAAACGGTAGAAAGAGCTTTGGCAAAACCACAAAAGAAAACACTGGGTACGCAATTTTATTATTTATTTTTATTTTTTCAAAAAACTGGGTACGCAATTATACCTTTAAAAAGTTCTTGAATTTGCGTACCTTGCTTACCCCTTAAAACGGCGTGGCCTACACTCTCAAGTCTCAAGTAGGTAATTAAAAAATTGACCTAACTATTACCACAAAAATAAAAGTATCCATATATCTATATATATAAAGTTAACTTTGCTCACTTGTCCTACCTCCACATCATCATCTACCTAATCAATTTTTTTTCATAAAAAAATACTATTTTTAATATTCATTCATTGTATATTTATTAATTATAATTAATAATAGTAATAAATAATTTAAAAACGAATTAACTAAAATTAATTAAATTTTAAAATAGTATAAAAATAATATAATTTTGTAGTAAATAATAAAAATAATAACTAACTAAAAATGAATTAAGTAAATTAAATGAAAATTTTAAAATAGTAAAAATAATACTATAAATTTGTTTTAGTAATAATGTTATTATTAAAATTATAACCAAAGAATGATTATATTCCAAAATTTAGAATGGGTTAATGAGTTTTAGAATGTAAGTAAGATTTTAATGCATGGTGGAGTAAAAAAACAAGTTATGTAATTGTATTTATAAAAATCTAAACATGAGTATAAAATTGAAGTGAAACATTAGTTTCTAAGAAACATATACCATAAAGATTTATTATTAAATTTTACTTATAAGAAAGAAAAGATTAATTACTTAACTTAACCTAACTTAAAAGTTTTGATCTAAAACAAATACATTGTAAGGGGGGCACTTTTTTTTGGGAAAACTATGAAAAAGAATTTTGAAAAAATAATTTATCTAAAAAAACAAAATCAATGGTTAGGAAATCTAGACAAAATGATATGCAACCCGTTACAAAAAGTGGCATGTGATTTGTGTAGCATATCTCATAAGGTATATTATAAACTGGAGCTACAATTTTATAACATGATATAAAACATATATAACAGATATAATATATATATATATAAAAATATTATCAAATATTTTTAACCCAAAACATTGGCAAAAACAACATATTTAAAGTACACTATGTTTTTTTTGAAAAGACGAAGCTCGAGTTGCATCAAAAAATTAACATTTGCAAATAACATATGAGATTAGTGTATAGATATTCATTGTGGGGTTTAAATGTTTCATCATTTAAGCATTCTTGACTTAGTCTAAAATTTTATAATGGCAAATGATGCATTTGGACAACCTTATTGTAGTGACATGGGAGTAAAACTGTTCATGAAACTTTATATATTCGCATTTAATGTAGGATATCGATATGTTTAAATGGTCTCTATAATTATGTCAACGATCGACATTGACGTTAGAACTTTTAAAATTATGTTTTCATAAGATATGAATATAGAATGAACTCTTTTAAAGATAAAAGGTCAGAAGATTGTCGACAATATTATTACGACACTAGACAATATATGTTATATATAGATTAGTAAAATAAGTACGAAATTTGTATAGAATTATCTTTTAATCTTCAAATTATATTCATATTTAATGATTCTTATTGATAAAAAAATTTAACTAAATCCCACGTAAAATCGCAAATAGATATAACAAAGAAATATTATCTTAAAAAATATATATGTTGTATATCACTAAGTAAAGTAAGTTATATATTTATACTCAAAAGTTGGAATGATTATATTGAGCTCAACAATTTCAATTGATAAGAAATATTTTAAATTAAAATTCCTCACGTGCACAGGGTACAAATTCTAGTATATATATAATATTTATTGCATCTCTAGTCACTCTCTAGTAGTCTAGTGTCATTGAAGTAAAACAAGGTTTTGAGTTGATTAAATCTCTTGTACAAAAGAAATGACTACTGTCAGAAAAAACACAGCTCCGGTTGACGGTGTTCGCCCATCCAGCCATCCTCCATCATTGTCATTGATACCCTCATATCCATATATCAATGCTCCAACTCACCGTTTAAGTTCTATTAACAAAACAAAACTATTATATATTTAATTTGTAATTTTTATTTTGACAAAAAAAAATTTTGTAATTTTTATATAATTTGTAAATAAAATAATAAGGATATGATAGAATGTTTTGGCACCATCGTTGTATATGGCAATGTTTTCATCACCATCCCGATCACATTCGCTGGTCGGGAGCAGTCTTTGTTTTCTTTGTGGAATATTTGATTTTCTCCTGTTTGTATGTCAAACCACGGCTCCCTTTGTTTTGCATTTTATATGTTTGATGAAAGTGAAGCGTGGATACTATTTTAATTTGGCCATCGTCCCTAAATCTACGTTTGAAAAGTACCACTACAAAATAACTATTTTATCCTTAGCTTAATCAAAACATGATAATGACGGGATAACCTAACGCAAATAAAATAAAGAATGAAATGAATTATGAGACAAGAGATGCAATTATTTGGACGTCACATTAAGATAACATATAGCTATAAGCCTATAAGCTTACCCTACTCCTTACATAGCCAATATTAAAAGATTAACCCATTTGTATTTAGTGCAGTGGTTGGAGGATTCAGTACATTCCGATACGATTCCACTATGAATAAAGTGATCCCACTGTTTGTAAATTGATATATAATACACATTGAAAATGAAGTGATATGTATGTTTAAACTTGATTTGTTTTTTGTTGGTTACATTATTATACTATTTCATCAGTTTGTTCATAATGGCCATAATATTTTTATGTATAAACAAATAAAAACACAAAAGGAAACCAAGTAAGAGGACGGCGATCCAGCACGCCGCCGTCTCCATAGCCGTTTCCTTCTCTCGCCGCCACTTCATATCCGCCTTCCCCGTCTTCCTCTCCATGAATTCTTTATACTTCTCTTTCCCTTCTTCTTCCCCTCCCACCCGAAACCTTCGACGTTCCATTCCCAGAGCCGATGCTAAGATTACCAAACTACCCTTCCCTCCTAAGTTCTTTCCCTCCATGTCCTCCGCTACTAGGCTCACCTCCCTTATCTGCACCTCCGCCTTCTCCTCTCCCCTCCGGCTAAACGCCGCCAGCACCACTGTCACCTTGAACTCTACTTCCTCCGACTTCTTCTTCCTCTCGCCCACGACGAAGACCGTGGAGAATTTTACGTGGACTTCTCCGGTCAGCCAGTGACGTTCCACGGAGACGGGTCTTCGGGTTGATACATCCGCCGCGCGTTTACGGGTCGGGTCAATGAGTATCCAACTCAATGAGAGATTATTTTCCAAGTCACTTTTCCACGTGTCACCTTCCCATTGTTCCACCAGCGAAACCCTGGTCGAGATCAGTTCTTTGGGCTCGACAAGATCAACACGCATAGGAGAGCAGAGGAACCAACCGGAGACAGTCTCTGTCACATGAACCTTTGAGAAAATCACTTCGCCTTTGTAGAATATATCAACGGCTGAGACTAACTCCGTCGTACATTCAACGGTCGGTGGGAGATTATTGATCATCACACCATTCTGTTCAAGAAACGGAAAAGAATCGGAGAAAAACGTCCGGTGACCGGCGGGGAACGTTGAGATGATGCTTTGGACACGTGCGTCTAACGTAGAAGGCCACGTGAGGGAACATTGTTGCTTCCAGAGGGATTCTTCCGAGGAGAAAGAGTGTAGGTTAATGCAAGTGCAGCTCAAGGCGGCGAGTGAAGCACCGTCGACACGGGTTAGGATGTTAGAACGTAAAACATCGGAGGACACGGCGTTGATTCCCGAACTTTTGATACGTGATGGTTGCTCCACCATCGACGAAGACGAAAGCATGATGAGATGAAGGATTGAGTACTTTGAAGGAAGTGCTCTAATGAAGCATTTATTGAATCTTTTCGTTGCGTTTTCTATATAATTACATTATTTATTGAATAAATAGTACGTACTGGTAGAAAAATATATTATTTTTTTGGGTTGTCAACTATATGGCACACTAGCTAGAGCATGATAACTAAAACCCATAAAACTATATTATAAGAGACGTGTTTGCTTTCGTAGCAATACTGTATCACGTTTATTTTTTATAAAAAAAAAAAACTCTTAAAATGATACACAAGCAAGCAATGATGTTGACTTGAAACTTACAAGTAGTATACACACTATACACAATCTTTGATGAAGGAATCGATTTTGTCGTTGGAAAAAGAAAACAATCAAACCAATCAAGATCTCATTATTCAAGTGATAATGTTTTTATTTTTGAATAATACAGATGGCCTATATATGTTAGTTAGGTACTCTTATCATTAGAGTATATATAGTTTACAGAAAAATCATAAAAACAAATCTAAGTCTAGTTCTACAGTATTTATAATTACCATTTAAATTTTAAAAAATCATTTTATTTTCATTTGTTTAATTGTATGTAAATAAATATCAAGTCTTTTTATTAAAATTAAATATTACTAAATCACACACACACACACACACACATGTACACATGTATATATATTGTTTTTATGAAAAATTGTATTACACAAAGTAAGGATTGTCGTTTATAAATAGTGATTTCCTTGTACCACAAAGGATTCTAGTTTTTTTTTTCTTAAATAAAGATTTCAATATCAAATGAATTTTGTTAAATATTGAATTAAGAAAAAATGAATTTAAGACGACTTAAAATATGAATATAAGACGATTAGAAAGGAAAAAAAAAATGAGTTTTGTTAAAACTAGCTAATGTAAGAAAAGCTAGCTCCATATTAAATTAAAAGATTATATAACTAATCAATTTATTGAAAATTATTGACATGTTTGAAGCTCTCCACTTAGTCAGACCCTCAACTACCGTACATTGGGCATATCAAGCATAGGAATTAGGAAAATTAAACTCCATTTTTTATTTATTGATTTGGATCCTATCAATGGTTTGATTTACTTGCATTATTTAGAGTTGAAATATGATTAGATTAAAACATCAGCATGCGAATTGTGTGATTGCAATTTTCCTCGTTAATATTAATTTATAAATATATTGACCGGCACTTTACGCGGGATAAGCAATTATATTAAAATATATTGATAAATTATGCGGATCATGACATATCAAATATATTTGGCACTTAGCTATGAAATAATTGTTAATTAAATTAGAGATCTTGGGTTTAGGATTGGAACTTGTTTTGTAATTGTTGCTGTATATTCACCAATTTTTCTTAAAATAATTCAGTTGACAAAAAAAAAATATCTTGGGTTTAATTAGAATCTAAATTAAAGAAGCTCGGCATAGCTCTCTACTAGGTAAACAAATATGGAGGACGGTTCCAAACCCCTTACAAGCCTTTCTATGGTCACGACCATTATATTATGCAGTGAGTAAACTAAAAAAGATTATAGAGTTCAATTAGTTCATATTCCAACATCTTTTCGGATATTCCTCCTAGAACTCATATTCCTTATAAGACCAACCTTAATCAAAACTGTAAGAATAAGTGGGTTTGTCGACAATAGGATTGTGGAGTGTAATAAAGATGCTCTTGAAGAAGTGTTTACACACTTATATACATGAGGATACTCCACTGATTCTTGCCACAATAGTGGGACCAAGGAGTGTAAAAGATTGCTAACTGACAACGACTCAAGCAAGTATTCAGTAAAGTGGCTATTGGGTAATGAGTCTGATGATGAAGGTTCCTCCTCACAGTCCTTCATTCGAGGGTTCAATTCTAAATTCTTCGTTTAGTAAGTTTTGGAAATTTTAGACAAAACCTAAATCTATGGAAAGCTCTTACTAACGCTTTGGTTGTTATATACAATATTAATTAAGTCGAAGTTAACAAAGGAAGCTAAATGTTTATGAAATTTGTTATGGACAAAGTGGTTTCAACCATTTTTCTAGTGAAGACATTTATTGGAATGATTGGATTACAATATGATGGAAACTTCGCTGTAAGCATTACATGATAGTGTATTAAAACCGAAAAAATATTAGGAATACAATCATACAATATCCCACATTAGAAGTTGAGTAGGATCTTAAGTGGTATATATAATATATGAGTCTCTCCACTAATTGCCAATTGATTTTGAATTGGAAGCCCAATCTAATATGGTATCAGAGCCTAGTCCACACATGCTCAATCCAATCCACAATCGGTTCGGCCCAATAGTTAGCCCACCGATTTATGCCCGAACAAATCAATCTTAAGTGGTATATAGAAAATATAGACCTCTTCACTCATTGCCAATTAGTTTTGAACTAGAAGTCCACAATCTAATAAAAAAAATATAGTTCTTTTGAATACATAGTTAGAGGTTTGACGTGGCCAATTTGGAAACTTTGAATTTTGACTAAATGTCAAATCGATCATTTTAGAGGTTAGAGAAGATTCTCAACCAACAAATGTGCGTCAGAACCCTGTTGTGTCTAGTCGTGCCATGCCAAATTGGACCAAAATTTGAGATGTGAAATCTGGATATGACATTTGGGAAAATGGGTTTACAATTTATACGTTTATGAGCCCAAGATTCACTTCAAATTATGTTGTTAATTAATTCAACGGAAGGTTTCCTCTCTCGATTGGAAAATGAGAAATGGACATGATGATTTGATTCTTAACTCTTGTCATTCTCTATCAATGCTCATTAAAATCAATAATCTCCTTATTTTTTCCCAACTTTTACGTAAGTCATCCAAGTCATATCGCTAGTATTTTTTGATCTTCTGATTATGAATGTTTGCAAATTAGAAGAAGTACAGTTGTATCTTGGGTAACCATCATAGTTTAAAACCATCACACTATACGAGGCGTTGGAAGATTTAAGGAAAATATCCAACGTTTCATCTTTGTTATTTTTCTTCACTTTTTCACAAAAATTTGAAATCTAATCAAATAGATTAAAAAAAATGATAGTAGATATAAGAAAGATGATAGTAGATAATTAGAGAAATCTCATTCTACATCCAAAGTAGAAGATGGTCCATTTGACTTTTAATAAAATTTCAACACATGCAAAAGAGCCAATGCGAACCTTCATTTCCTATTCAAACAATTTTTTTTTTTTTTTTTTTTTTTTTTTTTTTTTAAGTTTTAATACATCACCATATTTATTGTCTACTGCTTGTTGTGCTTGCAACGACGATTCCATCTTTACCCAAAACCCGGTCATTCCGATAAAACATCTTCACCAAAATATCCACTGCAAAAGATTCGAAATGACCAAGTTCCAACTTCCAACCACTGTTTGAGATGTGTTACCAAAAAAGAGTTGGAAACAATCTTCTCTTTTTGTTCTACTGCTCCGTACCTCGAATCTAAGAAGTGGGTATTGAACTTGACATTACATTTTCAGCCCCTTTTCAAAAAAAATAATCATGTGTTGTTGTTGTTCAAATGCCCACTTGACTCAGATCGTGCATAGAACGTTTCTCATCGAACCATTGCATTTTTTTTTTTTTTACACTAGATAAAAAAAAAAACAAAAAAACCCCAAGAAGTCAAATAACGATAAACTAGTGGTGAGACTACTAAAGGACTCATAAAACTAAAAAAAAAAAAAAGAAAAAAAAAACTGAGCTACGGATCAAATCCGAGATCTCTTCTTCTTCTTCTTCCACTTTTGTTGCACAAAACCCTAGATCCACACAACAATGGCGGATGAGAAGAAATCGAAGCAGAGACATCGAGTCATGGTTCTCGCATCCATGTATCCCGTCGTCGCGCTTATGCTTATACTCGTAGCTTGTGTCGAGCTTTGCGATGCCGCTACTGTTGTCGATGTTTATCGTCTGATTCAGTACGATATCTCCGGTGTACCGTTCGGTTCTCGTTTCTCATCTCTTAATCATCATGCTGCTTCTCTTAGCTTCCAACGCGGCGCCGATCTATCTCGTTCTGTACTTATACTTCCTCTTCGTGAGCTTGATATTGGTTTTGTTCAAGGTTCGATTTGGACTTTTTTTTTTTTGTGGATTGAGTTGAGTTACTCCAATCGGACTTTGATTTCGTTTGTTTTAAGGCTTTTTATAGATTTGTTTACATAAACGTTGCAGATTACATCTCGCAGAAGCAGTCGCTTGGTGGATTGTTGATTTTGCTTCCTCAGACGTTTAGGCCAGGGAACGTTGGTGGTGGAAGTCAAAGCTCTGAGAATGATGGGTTTAGGAACTTGTTAGCTCAACTTGAGAAGTTACTCGTACATGGAAACATACCTGTGAGTGTTGTTTTGTTTTATATGTGTTAGTTTAGTTGAACAGTACCTTTCATAGCTCTAATGGTGGTTGTCAACTGTTTACTCTTACAGTTTCCTGTGTACTTCGCATTTGAGAATGAAGAGACTGATGCTATGTTGGCTGATGTAAAGAAGAATGATGCACTTGGTCAGCAAGCTACTGCGACTACAGGCGGGTTAGTTGTTAATGATTATCCGGATTTTTTTCAGTGAGATGTTGTAGTGATATTTCCTTCTAGCAAACAGTTCTATGACAATCTAAGTATAACAATGACGATGTGTGACTTCAAGATTGGGGAGGCTACGTATTAAATGCTTAGTCTACTAGCATATTTTGTCTATGTAGGTAGATGCTTAAGCTTTATTGAACTGTGTATCAATATTTGAGTATGCTCATTCTGTTTAGGATATTGTTCATTTCAATGGAATGCTTAGTTATAAAAAAATTATTTCAGAATGTATGTAAACTATCTATATCTGTAACTATTTTCAGATATAAGCTTGTGATCTCTGTATCAGAGCCTAGGAAAATTGCATCTCCTACCATCACAAACATTCAGGTAATGCATTGAATTTAATAATTCCCGTAGCTTCAATTATTATGTAACTCGGTTTTGGGAACCTCAGCTGGCTATATTTATGATGAGTATAGTTGGCATGACAGCCAGTAGATACTTAGGTTGTTAAACTCTAATGGTCTGGTTTGTGATAGCATGAATTACTGCATCCTACAGTCCAATTTTCCTGCAATACATCACTTTTTCTTTTATCATCTCTATAGGAAGAGTTTAAGCTCATCCATTTTTCAGCAACAATGAATTTGGTGTGCACTTACCTCATGTTTAGTATCATTGAACCTAGGTTAAACGTTATTACTTCTTATTTTTGATCTGCCTGCTCCTTGTTAGTTACTCATTGGATCTGGATATGTGCTCTCACGCCCTCTTTCTCTATCTCTCTTGTGCTGTTTTTTTTTTGATGTGTGACATACAAAAAGTCTGAGAGGATTTAGTTTGTCTGTAGGGATGGCTTCCAGGATCAAGAGCAGATGGAGATTCCAACCAGCTTCCAACAATTGCTGTAGTTGCATCCTATGATACCTTCGGAGCAGCTCCGGTATGTATTATGAGTAGTGGATCATCTTACTATTGTGGTAGTATTAAGTATGTACCTGACTAAGTTGTGCTTGTAGGCATTATCTGTTGGAAGTGACAGCAATGGGAGTGGGGTCGTGTCGCTTCTTGAAGTGGCTAGACTATTTTCCATTCTGTACTCAAATCCCAATACAAGAGGAAGATACAATTTACTTTTTGCACTAACATCTGGAGGACCCTACAACTACGAAGGAACTCAAAAGGTAACTAGACCTTACTATCTTGATTCTAGTAAAACCATATCATTCCAGCATTTTTTATTTGGTGCATTTGCAATTTTGTTGGTATACTTTATTAAGAATCATATCTTCTGCAGTGGCTGAAGAGCCTTGATCAGAGGATGCGTGAGAGCATTGATTATGCCATTTGCTTGAACAGTGTTGGTTCTTGGGACAACGAACTATTGATCCATGTGTCAAAGCCTCCAGATAACGCCTATATAAAACAAATTTTTGAGGTAAAAACAGTGCATGAATTTTTGCAGTGACTAGCTATTACGATGGCTCACTGGTTAATGGATGCATTTTTGCAGGGCTTCTCTAATGTGGCAGAAGACTTGGGTTTTCAAGTTGCTCTGAAGCACAAGAAGATTAATATCTCTAATTCACGAGTGAGTCGATATTCCACGTTTTGAATTGATGCAAATGTCGAGAGTAGTTCTTAGTTTTGCATGCTCTTTTTCGTCTTGATCCCAGAAATCATAGGAGTCCAATTGATTGTTAGAACTGTGTTGAAATTTTGATAGTCGGAATTTCCCTCTCATGCTTTGAAAATGATAATGTTATGCCTCATTAAAATTGTTAGCTCCAGTAAGTGGCACTGCTTTACATTTTCAAGTGCTAATTCTTTATAATAACATACCCTTTGCTGGTTGAACAAAAAGAACCTACCTTGTGCTTAGTTAATTGATATTATTTTCGCTTCCTTTAGTTATCTTCTCATGCAGGGTTTTTTGAGATGTTTGACAATGATTTTGCGTCCGTCAATTGATTTTGCTGTTCATCACAATAGACCCTTTCTGATTGAATTGTGCTGCTGAATTATGTAGGTTGCTTGGGAGCATGAACAGTTTTCAAGACTCAGAGTAACTGCGGCCACTTTATCTGAACTTTCAACTCCACCTGAGTTACTGGAAAATACTGGAAGTCTGTCTGACACAAGGTAGCACTTACAAAACAAATCATCTGGTTTATGCATTCTAACGACCTATCTCGGTGTATACTTTTCTTTGTTCTATCCGTCAAGTATTTTCATTATCCTTCAGACTAAATATGACGATGCTCTTTCTGCAGGCAATTGGTGAATGAAGATGCTATCATTAAGGGTGTCAAGTTGGTGGCTGAAAGCCTTGCGGTAAACCAACCACTCATCTTAAGTGCTTACTTCTTGTTCTGTCGTTTATTTGGTTGGACGAGAAAATGTCATACAAATACATGGAACGTTGCAATTTTGTATTCTTGTTATTTATCCTGATAATTGACTTAAATATTTATTGACTCCTGCAGAAGCATATCTATGGTCACCAAGGAAAAGACATTAAGATTTTTGCTGATGACAGTAGTTTGGCTGTAAATCCCTTCTATGTGAGATCATGGTTGGATCTTTTGTCACAAACCCCTCGGGTGGCACCGTTTCTCTCAAAGAACGATCCATTAATCATGGCTCTGAAGAAGGTATATCCTCTATTTCTCACCATGTTATGTCATGGCTTTTTTCGACCACATTCCACCTGGCGATTGTATATGATTTTCTGGTGTTAACTACGTGTGATACCTCTTGGCAGGAACTTGAGGAATATACCGCTGAAGTGAGTGTTCAACATGAATCTTTAGACGGAAGTTTCACCTTTTACGACTCAACAAAGGCTAGCCTTAACATATACCAGGTACATTTAAATATGAGAAATTCCTTTAAATACCACTAAAAAAGTTTTTTTTTCCAAAAATACCACAAAAGTTTTTTTTACCAAAATTACCACAAACACAAAAAAAAATGATTTTCAAGGATGTAGAATTTTTTGTTTTAGGTTTGGGTTGACACATTTAGTTTTAGGATATAGTTTTTAGGGGTAGGGTTTAGTATTTAGAATTTAGGAATTAATTTTTAGTATTAAAACTTTAATTCAATTATGTGGTATTTTTGGAAAAAATACATTTTAGTAGTATTTTTGGAAAAAAAAAACTAAATTGTGGTATTTTTGGAATGAAAACATATTTTAGTGGTATTTATGACAATTGCCCTTTAAATATTAAATAAGATTAGCTTTGGTCTTGTGATAAAGAGGGCCTTTCTCATCGTGTGAGAAACTCACAAAATCCAAATCAAATAACATATGATCAAAGGCTTTACTCAAATGCAATTTCCTCGGAGGTTTTCTTTTCGTTGAACCAAAATTTGATGTTTGTATCTGTAGGTGGCGAGTGTAACATTCGACTTGCTCTTGCTTCTGGTGTTAGGATCATACTTGATAGTGCTTTTCAGTTTCCTTGTCATCACAACTCGGGTAATTATAAAGAACTCGTTTATCTCTACTACGGCTGTGTTAACTATAAAAGCAAATTTAACACGTGTTTTGTTTAAAATGGTGACAGGGTTTGGATGACTTGATAAGCTTATTTCGCCGGCCACCTTCCCGGAAAGTGAAAATGGCATAATTTTTATTTTCTTCCTTGCCGGTAACTTAATATTCTTCTCATCCCTTTTTTTTTTGGCGATTCGCTCTCAAGATTTGTTTCGTGAGTCGTTAGAACTCGAATCATGAAGAATTCGCAAGAGAAGAAGCAGAAAGAAAGATGAGTGTTGGAATGAGTTTTTGGCCCCCCTTCGACTTTTTTGTTTGGTTGTAATGCCTCTCTTTATCAGCGATTGGCTTCTTATTATTTTGCATGGGCGGCAAAGAAAATAAGATCTAAACGTTGTAGTTTTCTTTTTTGGTTTAAATTAGTATTTTTCATTGCCTCGTATTAGTTAGTGCACCCAAAAGTCAAATAATAGCCCAATGCAACTCACCATGAGTCATAGTTAGTACAGTTACGAATGTTCCAATATTTAAGGAAGTGGTTAGATCGAAAGTCAGATTTTCTTGTAACACAACTGAGATTGAATGACGAAAGGGCTGAGCTTTCGAGAGTAAAATAAAATGGACTTTTTGTTGGGGTGGAGTGCGAAGCCTGGTGTACCAGCTACTGGATAAGTAAGACCGAGAAGAATTATTAAGGCGTATCATACGCTTGTCGTACCATAAGCGACTAGGGTGCAGTGGCGGATCTAGAAAAAAAATTTAGCCAGGGCAAATTTTAACTGAAACGGAAAAAAAATTCTATAAGAATTCAAGTTTTTTGGTGAAAAATATAACTCAAATTTTATTTAAGAAAGGCAACCCATTTAAAAAATTTGGTTAATTTTTTAAGTAACACAATGCTATTAAAAGTATATGGGGTTGTAATATTGGTAAAATAAATAGACAAATTGGACTTTTAACTTGGGTTTGTATAGATTGGAAGACGCATTTGATGTCAAAAACGTGTGAATATAGAAAAAACTGAGTAACAAGGACAAAAAAATATTTATTACCAGGGGCATAATTCAAAACTATTATAAAATAGTATTAGTCTAAAAAAAATTTGACAGTGGCAACTGCCCCTCCCTACTCTTTGCCACTGCCCCTCCCTGCTCTAACGTGGATCCGCCCTTGGTAGGGTGGTCAGTTTAAATGCTAGTGGTTAGACTTAGATACGCTGAAAATAATCTGCTCTACGTTGGAAACAATTTCATTTGCTGCTTAGACACGTTTTGATGAGCTTTTTCAGTTTCGTTTTTACTGACAATTCGCTTTGAACCCAACCTGGTAACGAACAGAAAATCCTATTGAACTTCCTATTTTTCATTCACCATCTAAAACTTTTTACACCGACGAACTAGAGAGAGATGATAATGAACTATTAATATTTCAACTTAGGAAAAAATAATTTGACTGGAGTTGAAAGCAACAGAACAAATTGCAAAAATGCAGACAACACAAGAGGATTAGATCCGGAAAAAACTGTCATAAATATTGGAAAAACTATTTCTCAAGTAGAACACTACAAAAAAGACTCTTGTATAAAAATTTAGGCAGAAGAATATATCTAGCTCTCTCTCTCTCTCTCTCTCTCTCTCTCTCTCTCTCTCTCTCTCTCTCTCTCTCTCTCTCTCTCTCTCTCTCTCTCTCTCTCTTTCTATCTTCCACTGAATATAGAACTTCTCAAGCACACAGGAACTTAGAAGAATAATTATAAAGTTTCCAGCCGAAAAGTATGTACAAAGGAAGAAGATTGTCTTTCCTTTTTCTTTTGTTCTTCTAAATCTAAGATTCCAAAGACACCGAAACAGAGGAGACTAGAGAGACCTCTCAGTTCAGTTTGTGTTGGATTTGACGGTGAACTGAAACGAGAAAATCAACGTACGAGGGTCCACCCGATCCCCTGTCCTCTACCATATACGATTGGAACAACATATTTCCTGAGAGAAACAAGAGTGCAAGACTGATAAATCTCTGCTATCCGAAAAAATGTGCAAGGATCATTGAATTTATAAGTTAGCTATGCTAAGAGTTAACTCACCTGCTGGATCTCCTTTCCTGCACAATTTAATGCTGCAGAGGGAGAGAACACAAATAGAGTTAAAGGTTAGAACGGTACTCACTCCAGGAGAATAAACAAGATAGTGAGACTTTTAAGGTACCGTAGGTAAGAACTTCTTTGTCCCCTTATTTCATTCACCACCTCATTGAACTTCTTTGATAGCGGATTATCATACTGTTGCAGCACATACTGCGAAGAAAACATAGTATCATGTTAAGCAGGTTTAACCAACTTAAGAAAAGTGTTTCATCTTTCATATTCTTAATAATGTGATCAGTAAAGTATGGTGAAACAATCATTTTGGAGCGTTAAACATGGGATGAACAAGTGATTCTATTAGTGCAGTATCAACAATTAGGTAACAGCCAGATCCTACAGAATATACCATGTGCTAAGATGGTGTTTAGTTTACCTGACTTGGAATTTCAGCAGCTGACCAAACATCAAAGATCTTCTGTAGGATATCTGAATTTACTGATTCCCCAATATATACCAAACCATCTTCACCGTTCTCAAGGAAAAATACTCCCTCATCGCTAAGGTGTTCACTTTGTAATGGGATGGGAGAAGGAACCACGTTTTCTTCATTATCCTGATATATTAAAGAACAATCATCAAAACTTTTGAAATAGAGAAAATTAAGGAATAACATTACCAGAGCTAAAAGTTTAGCTTCATACCTTTGCATCTAGGTCATGAACAGCAATCATCCTTGGATAGACTAGGGGGATAGCCAAAGGAGTAGACAATGAAGACACATGGTTTATCCAAAATGATCGGTCATCAATTCTACCGTCCGCTCTTAACCCCACACCTTTTGTTAAAGCTGGAAAGGATAAAAAGTGAGATCACAAGTTGCATTGAAAAATGGACAAAACAAAATACAAAGCAAGAATAGTATCCGTAAATCACAGAACAGGATTAAATACATCCTAATGAAATGTAATAAAACAGACAATTACATTTTAGTGAAAAATTGCTCTCGCATATGACAAGTATCAAGCATGTAACAATGTCTCAAAAGCCACACGAAAAGCAGCAAAGTTGGCAGAGAGGGAGGACAGCCGTACCTAAAAGCTTTTAATGCATGCACAAATTTCTCTATTTGTATATTAATATCCCAAATAATTCTAAGGCAAGAATCAGCTTTTGATTCAAAACAAGGCATATAAGATGTCTTGCACAATGGGCAAACCAACCTAAAAAAGGTGTAAATTTTTTTGTTTCAAATGGATTGCAAGTGACAAGGAAATACCGAGAGTATATAGTGGCAAAAGCTTGAGTGCTTCAGGAAGAATAAGTTGTCCGGTTGATGTAACTGTAGCGCAGAATTTACGATAGGAATGTAGTATGGTGATGCAACTATTAGTTGCTTGCTCTTTTACCAACGGAAGTGCCTTGGAAGGAATATCATTAGCCGCTACATAAGAAAACAACATATGTAAGTTATATATTACCCTGAATGGGTTTTTGTGCTAATATCATTACATGGCTAGCAGTAGAATACGAGCCAAAATAAAGACACCTACCTTGTTTCAGCATACAAGCAAATTGGGAATCTAAGTCAGCTGAGCGGAACAAGTTACTGAGCATGTTTGTACAAGGGAGTGATAAGTTAAGAACCCTAATTCTTCTTTCTCCAGATATGGTGGTATACAGAAGGGCACACTGAAAACCAAAGAAAAATCATAAAAAGAGCGTAAACACTTCGTAAAATGATACAATTTACCAACATTTCGGCAAAGTAAGATCTTGCAAAAACTATTTTTAATGGCTAATTGACATGAGTACAAAGTAAACCTGAAAACCGCATTCAGCTCCATCTTGTAGTTTGTCATCATGCTTTAATGTCACCATTACAGCTTTGTCACAGTCAATCTGCATGGCACACATGTCTCGTCAGAAAAAGAGACAAATTTATACCAAAGTGCTTCTCCAGGTAAACTTGCAGAAAAAACACGTGTTTCCCTCTTGACTAGTATTATAACTTTTTAGGTAAAAAAAGCAACATGAATATTCCGTAGTCCCAAAACCACAAAAGAGAAATATTCATTTTTTGTACTGACACAAAAAAGACAAGTAATCGTAAATTTGAAGAGGATGCACCCACCGCAGGTAGATCAATGTCAGTTGGTATGCGTTTACAGAAGTTCCCTGAGTAATCTTGCACTTGAATACCCTACAATCATCAAGAGGGTATTCATCAATATACCCTCAAGCTAAATTTTGACTTAGACAGAGCTCTCTGCCACAAAACATTACCTGACTGCATCTGACTCTCATGACAGCCTCAAAACCTTGTGGCCTCGTAATATTCCATCTAAGATCGTTGTATAACTTGGGGGGATCTGAAAGAGCTGAGAAAGGGTAATAGCAATAAACCTGGAAACAATTATAATGGAAAGTAAAAGTCAAAACATTGAGCTCAAAGTCAAGATCCCCAGGAAGTCGTATCCAGTAAGACAAAATTTCACAGGAATTTAAGAAAGGGTGATGCACATGCCACAGTAATACAATAGGCATATGCTTCCTTTTTTTGGTCGAGACAATAGACACATACTTCCATGCGAAAAATAATATATTTAAGTATAGAGACAAGATCCACTCTGTTAACAAGTATTCTTATTGAACTATGTAGTTATATATCACTAATGGAAACAAAAGCAAGTCCTTTTCGACTAAAAGAATTAGTAATACCCTGAAAGGATAAAGAATATTTAAATCTACCTGTCCTCCAGTTGTTCTTGGGATGTCAGAAATTGAAGCCATGTCAACATAGCCTTGAGTTGTGATAAACAAATCTACACAGACCTGAGACATGTCTGGATGCATTAGAGAGGGTAAAACATTGCAACAACTAAGAGAACGAAAAACGCAGTAGATGATTGATATGCAGATGGAAACACTATTGGTTATATTTTTCCCACATAAATCCATTCTGGTATACCTGGTATTCAGCAAATTCAATAGCCATGGTCTTTAAAGTTTTTTCTGCTGGTTGTAGTAATTTATGGGCCTCCTGAAATCATATTAAAAGAGGATTTACTTTCAGTAATGGCACATAGCAATATCAGGACAGATGCCATTCAAGTTTCTAAACAAAAGAAGCCAGCAAAAGAAAACCAAAGACATGCATTTTAAAAACTATTTACTTCAAGACCTCTAACGCATAGGTCAGAATGCACTATAAGGAAAAAAAAGAAACAAATGCATCTGTACCTTTTCACCCGCAGAGGCATTAGCTCTACCATCGGCCTCTCTAGAAGAAAGTGCTCCAATGCCAACAGAAGGCAGAACTATGGAAGAGATGGTAATCATATCATTTAAGTTATACAAGTAAGAAGAAGAATAAACTCGTACTAAAAAAAGATACAAAATCATCAACGTGCGTAGATATATTTCAGGTGATTCAAGATATATTGATGCATTCCAAGTGATTGGACACAAAAGCATTAGTCTGATGGCCCAAACATAATAAGTAGCAAACCTGATTGAAACACCATGAGCTTTCCTCCAGTGCTCTTCATAGCTAAGAATGCGGCCTAGGAGGAAAAAAATTGTAGATACGTTACAATGGCATAAAGGAGAGAAATAGACCTAACTTCCATCATTTTGCCAAATGAAAACTGTGATTACACTTAAACTGATTCAAAGGGAGTCTTCACTTTGCTACATCACCAGCCCCATTGGCATTTACCCACGAAAACCAACTTAATTTCTTTTATTATTTTCCCAAATGATTAATTGATACTAATTAGTCGCCACGTAAAATTGAAGATACCATCTAACCGCAACCGATTTATACTTAAGCATTTACATTTGGCAATCGCATACCTTAACTGCTGCACCAAAGGCAGATTCAGGACTCTTACTTTCCTGAAACATGGTTGGGATACTTTCCAGCAAAATCTCTAGGTGTTGACGGCACTGAATTTCAGTAGAATAACAGAGAATAAGAAAGAGATTAAGAACTGACACTGTAAATAATATTAGCAGGGCACACACAATGACAAGAGCTTACCTCAGATAGCTGAACAATGACATCTGTTTCTAAAGGTGTATACACATCTTGAACATCAGGAACAATGAGCATCAACGGCTGCATGTAAGCAGAACAAACAAATTCACATGGGAGTCAGCAAAACCTTATCCTAACAAGAAAAAGAGTACTCATTCTTGATAGCTAAAGTAACAGCGAAGTGGCATTCAAGTGAGGGAAACAAAACAGTATAAATTTTTTCATCAAAGTGACAGAAATTAATTCTTTGCCGCAAGATAACATCTTCGCATCTATGATACTTAAGGAAGAAAGGTCTCCGCAGAAAAAGATAACTCCATTTCCCCTTTTAAATAGTTTGGCATAAGAAATAAGGAAATAAATAGCATAACAAATCACCTGCTGCAGTGCACGCTTCAAATTATAAAAGTGAATTGTTGAGTCAAATGTGGCAATTCCAACAAATGTCCTAGGGCCTTCCTGCAAAATGCATACAAGACTTTCTTAAAATAATGATATAACGGAACATGTCTATTTAGAATCATAACTCTAGTTAACATAGCCTATCCTAATTTTCCAACTCAGCCGTTTAGAAAAAAAAAAGGAAATTAAAATTTCATGTCTATCATTGGAAAGAGCGAGAAAAATTACAGGAAGGTCTGAGAGGACTTGCTGGATTGCACCGCAAGCAGCTGCAGTTGCACCTGTTTGAATCGCATTCATTGAGACATCAATGAGGAAGAAATATACTGCTGGCATTGGATCTCGTACCTGTAAAAAAGATACTGATATTTATCTCCACCTGGTTTCAATGGACCAATTTCGCATTACCAAGAAATTATAAGAATCATACTTCCTATTCCAGCATAGAAACTCAATATCTTAGCTCAAACGCAAAACTTAATTTTCAAGGGTAGTTCTAAATCTGTGGATCAACATTGGTAAGAGGTGTAGCAATAATAGAGAAAACACAATTTCTGCCTTAGTAGAAGTTCCCATCTTCTGAAAACATATGAATACGAGTACTGACTACTTCGTAAAAAAATTTGGTATATTGTCTGAGAGCTGATAAAAGAAAACTGACATCTGATAACGACATCACAGAAATTTGGCATAAAATTATCAGAAACATTCACAAACTAACCATATATTCTTTTGTAGCAACAAAGTCAACAGTTCCCCTACACAGTTCAGGCCTATCATCAGCATCCCTACGTCTACCATCAGGACCCAGATTACACTGGTAGTCACGAGGAGTCTCATCAGTGTATCCTGTGAAAAGAAAGTTGATGAGAAAATTGACCAAAAAAATATTCAACATGATCAAAATCCTAAAGTGATTATGGTGAATACAATTCAAATGAGGCCAAATTCTAGGTGAATTCCAAATTTACATAATATTTCTTTGATTTTTTAACTTTAGTACCGACTATTGCACCTGATATAGCAGTAACTCAATATATATGGTTTTATATACAGAAACAGTTATATTACCACACAAGTTACATATGAACTTCCTTCCTTGGTCAATGAATTTCATGAAAGGATTCATGTATCCCTTACAACGTGAACATCTAACAGGGCCACTCTCACCAAAGTCCACAACCTGCTCAATAATATAGCTTCATGTCAACATGAATCTTTTTTTCTATAATTGTTAGATCCTATATTTAACTGGTTACTAAAGAGGCTGATCAATAACACAAGAGAAGACAATAAAATATAAACAGTACAAACAACGAACTTCATAATGCTTTAAGTGGTCAGAAAAGGGAGTGTGTTAAAGAGTATAATGTTACTTGAATAGGCTCTTCAGATGGATGAGAAAGCGCCATTGGTTGGACTATTAATGCCAGTTGCATACCAGATGTAGATAGAAGATCAACAGTACATGGGATCTACGGATACAGGGAAGCAAGGTATCAATATTAAGGTCAAGGGACACAATAAAACAATACTTGAAACACAAAGAATTACATTTGGCTCAAGACATTTTGCTTTACGATTACCTGATTGATTGTGCATCGCATGTAACGCGGGCTGCAATTTCCAGTGTCTCTAGTAATATAATGAACAGTAGTGGGCTGTAAAAAGGAAAAAACCAAAAAAAAGGAGATTCAGGGGAAAAAAATAGCAGTTTTACACTCTCGCTTAAGATCAAACAGTAATTTCCAAAATTAGAATTATATGACATACTGGTGGAGGATTAGCCTGATTCTGCACGCGAGTTTCGTACACAATTGGACTGGAGCTTGAACCTGGCCTTGGTATCTGATTGATATCAATCTTTGAGGGGCTAGAAACAGAGGTCATTGATTGATTTGGCATTGGACCCATGCCATACATTGAACCAGGAATACCAGGAGCAGAAGGTATCTACAATTTTTCAAAGTTGTAAAGCAATCATAATGTCACACATCAGTTGTGAAATAGAAGAAAGGCAAAAATCTAAAGATACTACATTAATTGTCTCCTATTGTAATACTAGGCAGAAGGATCCATAACTTAATATTGTTCGCTTCTGGAAAGATCCACAAGTCACATCAAGAATAGGTTTAACTATCATATCTATAAGACATCGCATTTTTCATCAATTTATAAGTCGATTGGACAATTACTGCTAGACAAGAACATACATCATGAGCTTCAGTAGATGTACCTGCTGTGGTGGAGCTCCATAAGGAAAGCCTCCTCCTGGCATGGGTGGTCTGCCATAAGGGGCACCAGGAAAAGTTGGTGGCGGAGGCAGTGAATGAGCAGGAGGCGAAGATAATGGTGAATTTCCTGAAAAAGGACCTGCAATAGGAGGCTGTCCATAGAGTGGCGGTGGAGCCATCATAGGACCACTTGGGAACTGTGATCCTCTAGGAAATGCCCCTGGACCCATCATCGGAGGAGGAGGCCCATTACTCAACGGACCGCCAGGCATGCCAGAGGGAGGAGGGCCATTACTCAACGGACCACCAGGCATGCCAGAGGGAGGAGGCCCATTATTCAACGGACCGCCAGGCACGCCAGAGGGAGGAGGCATGGACATGCCAGGTGCCATAGGTGGAGGTGAACCAAAACCAAAAGGGCGAGCTCCTGTCGGAGGAGGTGCAGCTACACTTCCTGGTGGACCTGAAGCTGGGCCACCACCAGGCTGAGGAAACGACGAACCACCACCAATCAATGGGCCGGTCGATGGTCTAGAGCCAAAAGGTGGCTGATTAGAAGGCGGAGCAGCGGGTCTTCCTCCTTGAAAATTTGATGGAAACCCACTAGGCTGCGATACCTGAAGAGGACCACCTGGTCTAGCCATCGCAGCAGGAGGAGGAGGTCCAGGCCTAGCCATTGGAGAAGGCCTTGGTTGTTGTTGTTGAACCCCATAAGAAGGTGCTGATTGAGGAAACGGTGGTGGTGACTGACCAAAAGGTGGTGATGGTCTAGGACCTGAACCAGGCATAGGAGGAGGTGGCCGGTTCAAGTTCAAATTCTGCATATTAGCAGCTAAAGAATTGGGGTTTCCTTGTGAACCAGGGACGAAATTAGGAGGAGGACCAGAGTTTTGAGGATTGTTAGGTCTTTGTGCTCCTGGAGGCACTGGAGCAGCCATGCTTGATTGTTTACCAAACAGATCAAACAAATCCAAATTCCACGTACGTTTTACGAGTTTACAAATCTACGAAACCAAATCAAAGATCATCATCATCATCAACGAATGCAACAAAAACAAAACAACATCAAATTCCACAATTAGCGAGAAAGCGTAAGCGATCTATGATGAGAAATCAATTAAAAAAAAAAAACTGAATTACCTGTAAACACGAGAATCCTCGGATCTGTGACAATGAGAAGGAAAACAAAAAAAAAGGATCAGATCTGGAGAATTCGGATTGAAACGATTAGGGTTTAAGGGAGATCAAAGAGAGCCAAATGCAACAAAGATCACGAACCTGGAGAGATTACGAGTGATGAATGTATCGGTGAGTGAGAGAGAGAGGAAGGAGAAGGAAGAAGCTATGAGGACGGAGGAGGCCTTTGAAGGTACTGTATATAATATAAAGCGTTTTTAATTAAAACAAGTAACGGGTGCGTCTTATCGAACCCGTGGCACTTGATACAGATCCGGATTGATATTGAACCGGACGATCGTGAGCTTTTTTTTTGCTAATTTTAGTCCGGTTTGTGTAATTTTGGTTCGGTTTAATCTTTTTTATACATATGAAAAGGAAAGTATCATATAAAGTGAAAGTATGACATTGTCTATCCAATTAGAATTTAACATATCATCTCTATTTTGTATTTAACTTAAATTTATTATTATTATTATTATAGATAATATAGATTATCAGCTTCGCCTAATGTTAATTATTTATTAGTCTGCAAATTATAATTATGATAACTTCAAAGGAACATTTTTTTTTCTTTTTTTTTGTCAAACCACATTTTACATTTAACCGAATAAGAACAAATACAGAGAGATAAGGAAATTTCCAAAATTTAATACAATACAAAATAAGGTATTCCCAATCAATGCCACAGAAAGAAAAATAAAGATTATTAATTACATATTCAAGAGAGTCATGCACTAATGGTTTGGAAGTCCATTTACACTTGTGAGCTCATAGTGAATCGAGAAGTCATCCTGGAAAGCAAAGGACAAATGCTTGAACACGGTCATAGGAGATGGTGACGTTGAGAAAGGAATCATTGTTTTGGTTCTCACTGGAACAAGGTTCACTACTCAAAGTAGCAAGCAAGCAAAGATCTGGTTGACTATGTTGTAGTCTTTAGAAGGTGTTAGGATTAGCAGAAATAGTGTAGAGATGTATGAGAATTAGAGAGATGATGTGTGTGTTTAACAAAGAGAATATGAGAATCAATGGACTTCCATTAGAATACAGAATACAATGTCGTCTAGAGCCCTTTTAAAGTACAAGGGAACTAGGGCTACGTCCTTAATACAATCCCACATATAGATAGGAACATAAGGAAAGTAGGTGCGACATATCCTTGGTTTCCATAAAAGGACTCCACACGTGATCACATTTGATTTCTCGTCTAACGGTTATTAGGAGGGATTCTCGATCCTTCTCTTGGACCATCACCAAGTTCATGATCGATCACGGTCAATACTCCCCCTCAAGCCTAGCTGGATGAGATGGCTAGGCTTGGAACCCGTGAAGTATCACCTCATTAAAAAAACCTCAACATAGAAAACCTCATGGGACAAAACTATGTTAAGGGAAAAAAGAGTATGACATTCACGAGTTAGGCGAGCTTATCTTGGATGTGTGGGATCCGTGAGTCCAAGTTTGCCATAGATGTATTCACAAACTTGAGGACTCGTAGCCTTGGTGAAGATGTCGGCCAACTGATCTTTACTTGGAGTATGACACGGTAAGATTACTCCTTCCATCTTCTCTCGAACTTTATGGCAGTCCACTTCAATATGCTTGGTCCGTTCATGGAAAACTGAGTTTGTAGCAATATGTATTGTCGCGTTGTTGTCACAGTGCATGGTTATCGGTTGATCTGACTCGAATCCCAGGTTTTTGAGAAGTGCTTTAAGCCATGTAAGTTCATTGGTTAGTTTCTTCATGGCCCTATACTCCGACTCGGCGCTTGAACATGAGACAACCTTCTGCTTCTTTGACTTCCAAGTCACTAGATTACCTCCCACAAATGTACAATACCCAGTTGTTGACCTCCTATCCACTGTATCACCAGCATAGTCTGTATCACAGTATCCTACTAATTCAGTGTTGTCGTTCTTGCCCATCCAAATACCTTGGCCCGGGCTCCCCTTGAGATAGCAAAGAATTCGTTCCACCATGTGCCAATCAAAGTTCGTTGGAGCTTGCATATGTTGACTGACTTGATTGACCGCGTAGCATAGGTCAAGCCTTGTGATTGTAAGATAGATTAATTTACCCACAAGTCGACGGTATCTCCCCACATCCTCGTACGGCTCAGCAAGCTTGTTGACCGGGGCATTAGGTGGCATTTTCTTCATCTCCCCCCTTCGCTTGACCTGGTAGCCTTCTTCAAGTGGCGTGGACATTGGTTTGGCTCCAAGTTTACCTGTCTCATTCAGAAGATCAAGTGTATACTTTCGTTGGGATAGAAACAAACCCTCCGGAGAGCGAGAGATTTCAATCCCAATAAAGTATTTAAGCTCACCAAGATCTTTAATATCAAATGTAGAGTTAAGAAGAGTTTTGGTGTTGCATATACCGTCCTTATCGTCGCCAGAAATAATGATATTGTCCACATAGATCAAGACCACGACCAGGCCACCAGTAGAGCGAAGAGTAAACAAGGTGTGATCCGCTTCTGAACGCTTGTAGCCATGGGTACGAAGAGTAGAGCAAAGCTTGTGGTACCATGCTCGTGGAGATTGTTTCAAACCATAAATAGCTTTCCGGAGCCTGAGAACCTTACCCAGAGCAACAATATTCTCCAAACCAGGAGGAGGATGCATATAGACTTCTTCCTCTAGCTCCCCCTGAAGGAAAGCATTCTTGACGTCCATCTGCCACAGCTCCCAAGATAAGTTTGTGGCGAGAGAGAGAACAACTCGAACGGTGTTTAACTTCGCTACAGGTGCAAATGTATTTGTGTAGTCGGTTCCATATGTTTGGGTGAAGCCCCTAGCCACAAGACGAGCTTTGTAGCGCTCCACATCACCATTACTGAGATACTTGATGGTGAACACCCATTTAGAGATGACCGCTCTCTTACCCTTTGGTAGGTCGGCCTCGTCCCAAGTGTGGTTATGGACCATGGCACCAGTTTCATCGTCAACGGCGTCCAGCCATTCCTGGTGCTCTTTGGCCTCGTCGTAGGTTTGTGGAATAAACTGAGCATCAATCTTGCTAAGAAAAGCTGCATGAGCCGTCGGGACAATTTCAAGTGAGCACACGGCTTGGATAGGATGAGCCACGACCTGATTATTGTAGTACGCACGTTTGTCTCTCCAGATTGATGGAAATTTGAGACGCTCACTACGCCAAAGTTGGGGAATTACGACAGTTGATGGCAGCAATGGCTCAGTATCGGCATTGGTTGCATTGGGTTCACGATCGACCTCGTTGATATCTTCTTCAGGAGAACCCGATGTTGTCACTTGAGGCAGGGGTTGAGATTCGACCTCTGTTTCTTCTTGTCTTGATGGTGCTCCCTCGAAACTACTAGTAGAAGAATTGATAGGATCGTTGGACGTCTGATTTGGTTGTATAACGCCGAGATGATCAAGCAAAAACCGCAGATTTGTTGCCCGATCCGAGTTTGAATGAGACAAATCCTTCAAGCTGTCCCAATCCTTCTTGTCGTAGTAAGCTTGGTGTTCAAGAAACTTCACATCTCGTGAAATGAGTGTACGACCATTAGTCGGATCATAACACTTGTACCCTTTTTGACTTGTTGAATAGCCAATGAACATGCATCTAGTGCTCTTGGCGTCGAGTTTACTCCGTTGTTCACCTGGTATTAAAACAAAACAAACACAACCAAACACGCGTAAGTGGTTCAAAGAAGGTTTGGTTTTGTTTAGTACCTCATAAGGTGATACATCGTGTAACACTTTTGTTGGCGTCCTATTGATCAGGTAACAAGCCATCATCACCGCATCTCCCTAAAACCTCTTATTGACATTGTTGTGGAACATCATAGACCTTACAACCTCCATAAGGTGTTTGTTCTTCCTTTCCGCCACTCCATTTTGTTGTGGCGTGAATGGGCAACTTGTTTGCTGTAAAATTCCATGTTTTGAGAGATGTTCTTTTAACTTGTGGCTTGTGTATTCTCTCCCATTATCCGATTTTAGTACCTTTATTTTAGCATTGAAATGATTAGTAACATAATTCTGAAAATTAACAAAGGCGTCATAGACTCTATCTTTATATGGTAGCAATGTAAGCCAAGTATACTTAGATTTCTCATCAATAAAAGTCACAAAATACTTGTTATTATCTCTAGATAGGAAGGGAGATGTCCACACGTCAGAGTGTACTAAATCAAAGCAATGTTCATAAATTGTAGTAGATTTAGGGAAAATAGACTTGCAATGTTTGCCAAGAATACAAGACTCACAACTAGAACTATCAAACGAAACATTAGGCAACATTAACTCAAAAACACGAGAGTGAGGGTGGCCTAGTCTAGCACGCCAAACATCACTTGAAATAGCATTAAGGTGCGATAAAAACGAAAAACAATTAGATGAACTTGATGAGTTATTCTCTAGGACATAGAGAACTCCTCTAGCGTCCCCTTCTCCAAGAATCTTTCCAGTCTCAATATCCTGAAAATGTACACTATTAGGCCCAAAAATAGTATAACAAGTTAGATCAGTAGTAGCTTTCTTAACCGATAGAAGATTAGAAGTAAAGGTAGGCATAAAGAAAGCTTTGGAATTCTTATTAAAAAGATTCAAGTCTCCTACTCCTTTAACCGGTATACGATCTCCATTAGCAATGGTAACATTGCCTAGAGCTGGTTTTATGTTGTGTATGAGACTAGAGTTACTTGTCATATGGTGAGAAGCACCCGAGTCAACAATAAGAGATTTATTAGGTTTTGAAGCAAAGAATGTGGTACCGGAATCCTTTAGTGCAGAGATGGACTTGATGAGAGCCTCCAAGTCGGATTTCCGCACAAAGTCTCCATAGGAAACCATCATGGCCGTGGCTGCTGCACCTCCTTGATTCACCATATCGGTACCTTGACCACTCATTCCTTCTTGTGAGAGATTTGTCTTGAACTTCGCCGGCTTAAAATGAGGGTGAAGAATCCAGCATTTGTCCTTCATATGGCCCTTTTTCTTACAATGGTCGCATACCACCACCTTCTTATCCTCATGCTTGTAGACTCCTTTGTTGGCGGTGAGTAATTCCTCCTTGCCGCTAAAGAGACCAAGTGACCCTTGTTCTTTCTGAACTTGAGAGCACACATCCTCAAGAGTTGGTAGCTTATCACCTCTAAGGATATGCTTGATGAGGTCGTTAAATGCAGGGTTGCGAGTTAATAAGAGACCAAAGACCTTATCTTGTTCTTTTCTTTCATTTAGGATGGCCAGATCTATGGTGCTTGGTCGTAGCATCTCAAGTTCGGCCCATAAAGACCTAAACTTTCCAAAGTGCTTCGCAAACTCCAAGTATCCTTGGTGGAGACAGTTGATAGCCTTCTTAACCTCAAACACTCGAGTTAAGTTGGTCACGTTTCCATAAACATTCGCAAGCGTTTCCCACAACTCCTTGGCCGTCTCGCAATACGAGTATGCTTCAAAGATTGGTGCGTCCAGCGAGTTTTGGAGAATAGCAATCACGGTCTAATCTTCTTGGAACCACTTGACTTCCTTTTCTAGATCAGCCTCCTTGTCTTCCTTTTCTGCTTTACCATCCTCCTTGATGGCTTTCTTGGGAAGTTGATCCGTCTCAACATGGATCCATAGTCCCCAACCACTAAGTGCGGTCTTTGTGGTTCTTTTCCACAACAAGTAATTTTCTCCTTTGAGCACCACTAGAGTAACTATTGGTTTGTTGTTCTCCATAGTCACAGATCTGAGTATAAGCGGGTAGAATATCGAGTATAAAGAGAAAATAAGCGAATGGAATGAATAGAATATCGAGTATAGCTGGAGAATAGAAGTATGAAGAGTATGTTTAGAGAGTTATATATCGAATAACATGCTATGATACCATGTTAGGATTAGCGGAAGTAGTGTAGAGATGTGTGAGAATTAGAGAGATGATGTGTGTGTTTAACAAAGAGAATATGAGAATCAATGGAATTCCATTAGAATACAGAATACAATGTCGGCTAGAGCCCTTTTATAGTATAAGGGAACTAGGGCTACACACTTAATACAATCCCACATATAGATAGGAACATAAGGAAAGTAGGTGCGACATATCCTTGGTTTCCATAAAAGGACTCCACACGTGATCACATTTGATTTCTCGTCTAACGGTTATTACGAGGGATTCTCGATCCTTCTCTTGGGCTATCACCAAGTTCATGATCGATCACGGTCAATAAAAGGTTGCTTTGAAACCCAAAACATAAGGGTTGGATCAAATCGATACAACGCAATATGAACTTTTTGGTAAGGGGTTCGAATGAGGGAAGTGGTTGGATAAAGATGCTTGACATCATCAGATGAACAACTTGGATGGTAACCATCATTGAACATATCTAGTTCAAGACCATGCTTAACACTTTGGCTATAGTGATTCAAAATACTTAGACCATAAATTTGTAGGCTTAAGTAGTCATGCCACAAGTCCCTAAATGCAACTAAAACCAGGGTTCCTTCAGGATATATGGATAATTAAAGCAGCATTGGTGATACCTTTCTCCAATGGAGTCTTCGGCCATTGAGAAGAGGAAGTCGACGCAGAGCTTAACTTTGCATAGCATACACGTTGAGTTAATGAACCTAAGTTTTGTCATTTCAGAAATTAGGTAAAGGTTTACGGACTTAGGCCTTTAGAGTTTTGGTGGGCCGACACATGAAACTAGGTCCACTAGGGAAAACCTTAGTTTCACAATCGAAAGCCAGGGAAAAGCTTGGATGAGGCGGCTGACTGGAAATTGCCGAGAGATTTGCATTGCAGGATACAACTCCGGTGAATGGAAAATCGACAGGAAATAATGTAGGTTGTGGCTTGATTTGAGGTTGGAAACTAAGTCTACTAGGGAAAACTCTAGTTTTACAAACGCTTGCCAAATTAAGAACTGGTTGTGATGTCTGCCCGGAGTTGACGGAGAGATTGACGATGCTATCATCTGCGGTGCGGGAAAGATCAGCGGAAGCAAACAGTGGCCGTTGATTGAATCAAAATTAGAAACTAAGTCCGGAGAGTGAACAATCGGCGGGAGCAGACTATGGTTGTCGTTTGGTTCAGGGACAGAGGTCAAGAGAGTTCGAAAAGGGTTAAACAAGAGGAAAAATGGGGGAAAAGATTGCAAAACAGAAAATGAGCAGAAGCAGATCAGATGCGAACATGGGCTGATTTACTGAAATCCGACGCCGTCGAGCAGTTGCACCGCCAGCGTCGGAAAACTTGGTTAGAAAAGGGTTTCTCGAAAATCATGTCTAGGTGATCTTTACGTTATTTTTCAATCTAAGAGAATCTGTTCACTGATCTATTTTATGAAAAGCAAAGGTACAATTTCAAAGAAGCTTTATCTATAAGTATGCAGTAGAAATGAAGTTTACAAAGCACAAGACATTTAATTACATGTATATGTAGACGATAATTATGAATATTTTCGATAATGTAATTTTAAGTTACTCTAATTTTTTGCTGTACAGTAAAATATCTATAAATAAATAATGTTGGGACCAGAATATTTTATATTAGTATTTTAATTGTTAAAATTTTTGAAATTTTTTTACAAAAATCAAATTAGTCTTTTGTTTTAAATTTTTGGAATTGAAATTTTAATATTTAGAAAGAAAAAATATGACAATAAATTACAAACTATAGATAAATTCACTTTACACATGATATACATAAATTAAAATTTATGATTATTATCAGTTGCAAAGAAGTTTAAGAGAGACTCTTATAGGTGAACTTAGAACACATCTCTTCACTATTTTCGGAGAAACTACAGAAATGTTTGAATTTTGATTTTATTTGAGCTTTGTGTGGGTGGCTGCTGGGAAGCAACCTGATATGTACTTCAATGCTAAAGACCAGCATGAATCTCAGTTTCCCTCTCTTTCTCTCTTTTTCTCATGGTTTTATAGTCATTTAAAAATGCACTTGCTTTAATCATACAAAGACATCTAACAACAAAGAAGGGAACCAAACGACTGAAGATATATAGTGAACTGAGAATTGCTTGGAATAAGAGATTAACCCAAGTTTTTGGAGGGAGAGAAAGAACAAAACAATGCAGTTCTTCGTTTTGTCCATTTGAACTGTAGTACTTATGATGTTGTTTGACCCTATTTTAACAATTGGCGTGGAATGATTAACTTTGTAAAATTACAACTATGTATCTTTTGATGATCTATGAAAATAAATATGCTTTTAACAAATTGGTTTTGTAGTATATATTAATTGAATTTCCAATATATATATTTGAAATAATACAATTGTTTTTGAACGGCAAACAATTATATTATTATAAACATGTTACATAATACATGATACATGAACAATTCAAAAACAACAATTATATATATTCGAAATAATACAATATAGCACATAAAAATTGCTACAAAACAATGTAATATAGCATAAATTATGAGCTACAAGAAAATAAATTAAAGCATTCGATTAGCATTAAAATAAAATCTATATATAATTAGGAGTTCCCTCTCGGTCTAGAGTGTTCACCTAAGCATCCACCTAAGCAACACTATTTTGTTTAACATTATATGTAAATTTAAGATATTCATTTAGTGTATATTTATGTTGCTTATAATTATTAGAAATTCTAAATAAATTTAAATCAAAATATTAAATATTAATGAAATCTCAAAATTAGTAAAAAATACTATGAAATTTTCCTTAGGAGTATAGATAACAGAAAAAATAAAGAAAATATGATCATTTAAAAAAATGTGTTAATGAGCTCGAGAGTGAAAGTAAATTTTAATAAATGCAGGGTAAAATAAAAATAATTTTAAAAGAAATGCTCTACGGTGCCAAATAATCAGTGGCAAAAGGTCCTAAAGTTGTGTCCGTCTAGCAGCTGAATGTTTAACAATTAATTATGGTAAGTTATATATCAAATCTTTTTTTCCTTTTGAATGGTTGTTCATTTTTTTGAAAATTAATAATATATTCATTTTTATAAGGTAATTAAATTGCATAAATTTGTATTTTTATGATTTTTCCCTTAATGATTATTATTATATTATTTATTGAAAACCTATATTTGTATTTGTACTGATAATTTAATATAAACTAGATTAGGACCCGCAAATCGTGCGGGTTTTAAAATTATTTAATAAAATTAAAAATTTTAAAAATATTGAAATATTTCTTGTAAGTGAAATTAATTTTTCGAAAATCAATATTTTTAGTTAGAGAGAAGTTTTTTACTTTAATTAATACAATAATTTCTATTTTTATATTTCAAAATTATCATTACAATTCTTACAGTAACCTAAAGCTAAATTATGGACCACCAAAATGTTTTTCAAACATTAACTATTACGAATATTATCATTGTCAAATTTTAAAAACGTTCAACAACTTATTCACAAAATGTTTTACATGCAATCAACCCATCAAAGTGTCATCTTATTAGCATTCACGTACAATTTTACTCTATGTTTTACCACTAATAATGTGTTCTTACACCATAAAATATTTTATTGTTAAAATATGCTCTTTATCACCACGACACCACCTATAAAATGTTTCTGTGAACAAATTAAACCAATTTTTGTCTCTTTGCTTTCACTTTGATGTAATTTTTCCACCTCTCAATTTTGTAGTGTCAGTTTGTTTAACTACTAAAATTGTTTACCCAAAAAATATTTTGGATGAAAAAGTGAGGAAAAATATCTACATGATTGTAATGGGTTTATGATCAACCCAATAAATTTGAGAAATTAAAAGACAATTAAAAGAATAAAAAATTATAACCACGATGATATAGGAGTATTAGATAATTTATAGATATAAAATATAAACTAAAATAAAAAAAATCTAAAAATACTACAACATAAATAATTTAAAATAATTATTTTAAAAGAAATAAATAAATAAAGATCTTACATTTCTTCAACTGAACAAAAAAACTCAAAATAATATAGAAAATTTAATTTTAAAATATCACAAATTTCTAATAAGAAAAGAGAATCTGTTATAAATACCCTTTTTGAGATACCTTTTTTTTGAACATTTTCATTTTTACCCTCTTTTACACAATTACAATATGTTAAATTAATTCTTAGAATTTTTTTTTAGGTTTGGGTTCTCTATTTTATATTTATGATATAGTTTTAGGAGGTATGGTTTAGTATGTATGGTTCAGAGTTTAGAATTTAATCATTTTATATATTAAAAAGAGTATTTTTGAAAATGGACACCATGAAAGGATATTTTTGAAAAGTGACATAGAAAAATGAGTATTTTTGAAAATCCCCATAAGAAAATAAAATTTAACTAAATAATATAACTAAAATCTAAAAATGGTACGGCATAATTAAATTAAAATATCAAAAAGAATAAATTATAAAATATGGATAGTACGTAGATTGGTATCCAAAATTGTATTAGACAAATAGAATAAAAGTCCTTATTATCGTCTAAGTTGCGAACAACTTATTCATAAAATGTTATACATGCAATCAACCCATCAAAGCGTCATCTTATAGCATCGACGTACAATTTTACTCTTGTTTTACCACTAATAATGTGTTTTTACACCCTAAAATATTCTATTGTTAAAATATGCTATTTATCACCATGACACCACCTATAAAGTGTTTCTGTTAAAAAATTAAACAAATTTCTGTCTCTTTACTTTCACTTTGACGTAGTTTGTTTTCCCCTCTAAAATTTGTAGTGACAGTTTGTTTAACCACTGAAATTGTTTACTCAAAAAAAATTTTAGATGAAAAACTGAGGAAAAAATATCTACACGATTGCAGTGGGTTTATGACCTACCCAATAAAATTTGAGAAATAAAAAAACAGTTAAAAGAATAAAAAATTATAACCACAATGTTATAGGGGTCTTAGATAATTTATAGATATAAAATATAAACTAAATTAAAAAAATCTAAAAATATTACAACATAAGAAATTTAACTGAAAAGTAAATAAATAAAAGAAACTCAAAATAATATAGAACATTTTATTTTAAAATATCACGAGTTTCTAATAAGAAAATCAAATTTAACTAAGTAATATAACTAAAATCTAAAAATGCTACAACATAATTAAATTAAAAATTTAGAAAGAAGAATTAAACAAATATTGATAGTACGTAGATTCATAATATCCAAAATATCCAAAATTGTATAAAACCAAAATAATAAAAGTTCTTATCATCGTCTAAGTTGTGAAGTTGTAATTTGGGAACCCTGTATTTTGGTAAACTATGTTAGACAATGAAAATTTTAAAATAATGCGATGTCTATTATTTATAGATGTGAAAAAATTCGGATAGAACCAAGTCACCTTGGTCCAGTGGTAAAAGGAGAAAAGTCCCGCCACCTGGATTCGCGGTCCTAGGAGATTAGTGTTTGGGCCTTGGAAGCTTTTAGGATTACTTCTGAATTATCAAAAAAAAAAAAAATAGTCAGATTAGTGTAAGTAGTCGAAGATATATGTGTAGCATTGTATAAATATTGTACTTAAACATTGATTTAGTTTGTCTACCCATATATGAAGCGTAGTTAAATTCAGCCTTATATGAGGTTTATCTGCAAGTGTCTTGCAATCTGATCATCACTCATGATACCCCATTTTCTTTTGCTAGCAAGGTTTTCTAATCTCTCATGATTTGTAATTGTCTCTTTGTTGTTCGTGATTTTTTAACATACTTAAGATTTTGATTTGATATGAGATAGCACTTATTATACATTTTTATATAATAAGATAAATGCTCTATTTCCTTACGGTGATAGGTAAATATTTCATTTTTGCTTTTGGATTGTGTTTTTTTTGTTTGGTAAATATTTTTTTAACTTTTTTTTCTAGCGATTAACTTAGACGTGTGTCAAAATCTAAGATCGTTAATTTGACATATATCGCAATCATGTTAAGCAGTAATCTGGACACGTGTCGATATCTTATTTATACAATTGACATGTATCACGATCTTGTTAATGAATAATTTTGACATCAAACTTTATATAATAAATGTATACTATGAGATTTATTGTAAAAATAATTACATGTGGTATCTGATAACCTTAATATTTGTACTGATGATTTAATAATATTATTAGGATACCAGATGCCACATGTAATTATCTTTTTAACATGATGACTATTGTAATCCGAGCTCAAATTAATCGATATAATCACGTTACAAAAAGAAAAACAAAAAAATGATTTCTGAACCAAAAATTTAAAGTTTAATCGTACATATCTGATACCTGTTTGAATCTAATAATTAATTGACATGCATGTACTACGTTTTCTTAAAATATTTTTTTTTTCTATAGGCGAAAAAAAGGGAAACATGTTTATCTCTATACAACAAGATATACAAAAAGAAGTTCTAAGATCATATTGATTAGTGTAATACGCAAAACATATTGTTAATTTGAATGTAATTTTGAGATTGTTCTACAACAAGTCTGCTACACTCATCACAAACGTAATATGATTATACACATCCATGTTGGCCCCAAAAACTAGGGACCTTGTATCGTCTGGATCAACAGACAAAATCATATTGCAATAATCAGCAGCATCACGTGAAAGACTAAGTTCGTCATCCGTATCATCGACATTACCTTTTCCCATTGACAACACTGCCTTATGTAGCCCCTCGACAACAGAATCATTATAGTTCTCCATACAACTCTTGAAACATGGCTTCTTCGGAGAACCGATGAGAAACTGTGTATGTTGTGCCTTCTCTATGGCAAGATAAAGGGCAGCCTTAGCTAACTCCAATGCAGTTGATGCGGAGGCTGTGCGGGGATTTAAGGTTAGAGATTCGATACATGCTTCTTCTAGGGACGAAAATGATGCAGTGCCTTTACAAGCCTTTGATATCAGCCTTGACGGGTATGGACATGTTTTTGGTTTCGTTGATAAAGGGCTAGCAATGTTGAATTTTGCATTGGTAGATGACCATCGTGAGAGGAGAAGAAAGATTACAATATAGATTGATATATATGCATGGGAAGAGTAGAAAAAAGGCATTGTATATATGTTGAGTAAAACTTTTTATTTGGTTATAGGGTTAGGAGAAATATTAGCTTAAAGTTTGTACATATATTAAATTTTGATGTTGTCAATGGTTTAAATTGTGCTCTATTCATTTCCACAAATTTTAAGCATGAGATATATTTATAGGTTTGGAATGAGCGATGGAGGATATATAAACTCGTAAACGCTAATAATAAGAGTATATATGGTAATGAGAGAGAGAGAGAGAAGATTCAATGTCATGGCATGTCTCATGTACTAGGCACGTCAAACGTTTCTTGAAAAACAAATACTCACACAGTCACACAATTTATATAAACGTTCTTAGAACAACAAGTTTTAGAAGAAAAATTTATATAAACTGAACAAGGAAAACACCAAATGAAATAAAACACAATATTTTTTTATCGTCTACTATATGCGCTTCTCTATCTCCCTCTTTCACTATAAGAAACAAAATATATATATATATATATATATATATTATTTTTTATTTTACAGAAAGAAAGAATGAATGATAGGAATTTTAAGAATTATTTGACAGTTTTTTTCTTGTAAACGTTGAATGAGCAACAAACATCCATATACACAATCAGTCATCCTTTTCTTTTTTTTCTTTCAGTCAAGTGATGTATTAATACATATCGAGATCACACCTCTATATATAGTAGAACATATCCAAAATTTATGGGGTCCGATTGATAACATAACCAAAACTATATAAAAAACTGTAAGCTGGAAAAATAAACTGTACATGAAAACTGTATAAAAAAAATTGAGAATAAAATTATTAGTAAAACTTTTATGACTGGTAAATTTTAAAACTGTATATTCCTACAACTTTGTAAAGCGATTACCATTCAATACCATGGTAAGAATGAAAATGATTAAACAACATACTATATTAAAAAACTGAAAGGAATTGAAGAAAGTGCAATAAATGTAGGCGGATCTGATTTGTATTGAATGTGAGACTGATTTAATTGATTGAAGCTAATTTTTATCCATATTTTAGGAGGATAATACATGCAAAGTATTCTAAATATCATCCATGATCAACTAGAAACTAGAACCTTTTAGCAATCTACTCATCATTATTCAAAACCAACGAAAAGAAAAAGAAACAAATCCCACAAATGAACCAAAAAAAATGGAAGAAAGAAAGACGTAAGTATAAAAACATAGTGAATCTTTGGCCTAATCATCCGGTTAGGTAAAAAGAAAAATGTCGTGGTCGTGATAGACCCAAATATCTTCAATCTTCATTAATGTAGTTATTAGCGTGTTATCTCTACACACCATCCTACTACTCATATATAGTACTAGTTTTTTTTTTCTTTCTTTTATTATAACTTCTTATATATACTTTACTAGTTGGCCACTCAAAAATTGAAAGTTGCCCTAAATTTGAGGACTTCTTCTACTTTTTTTTCTTATCTCCTTTTTGTATATTTTAGTAGCAAATGAACATAAGAAGTAATTTAATTCATTTGTTCCCATTCCCAAAAAGGTAGTGATAGCCCATCAACCATCTCTGAGATGCTTATTTGTGTATTAATAGTAGTAGCATTCACCGCCAAATCAACATTGTTTCCTCCTGAATGTGAAGTTTCTGGTGAGGTTGATATTGTAACACGAGATGATGTCTCCACTCTATTGCTAGGAACCTTTCTCTCTATCCCATAAGCTTCTGTGGGACGTCTGTCAAAGGCCCTCGAGCTTCCTGACTTTATGTAGATTCGACAGATACTGAATTCGTTCCTCAGCTATATTGAAATAGCAACAAACTTTGTTAAAACCTTTTCTGATCAAGAAAGATTAACAATTTTTTTTTCTAATTATATATTATCAGTAATTTAGACATTAACGTATGCCTCTTAGGATGGTAGAAAACTATAAATTCGATGAAATTAATATATATAAACCAACAGAGAAAAATATGCATGATGCATGATATTTTTTGGTTTTTTATCATTTTATGTATGCATGATTTGGGTAATTTCAAATACTTAAAACGCATGTAAACCGTTTAAATCTACCGCTCACTCTTTTACCACATACAGTATATCACTTTTGAAAAGACTTGCAAGTAAAACCTGATATATATATATATTTACACATCTATGATAATGATTTTGGACAGAATCATATATATATAGCTAGGGTAATTCGTTTTGATATCTTTCTGTTGTAATAATTTTTGTTTAAAAAGATTATACAGCTAGTTCGCTGCTCATGGTTGTCCAAAAAGGGTTTTGAGACATCAGTTATGTTTTATATTAAAATTCCACATATAAATTTGGTGTTTAAGAAAAAGAAAAATAGTGTTCAATTAGTATATATTTGATGAAAATTTATATTTTAAAGATGTGATTATGCACCTTTGGGTTTGTAGATGCACTGGCTGTTTCATCAACAGCTTTATACTCATTCATCTTCCACTTTGTTTTTCTCCCAGTAGGTGCTTTACCGGTATAGAATACCATCGTCTTCTTAACTCCGATCACTCGGTTATCAGGCGAGAACACGGGGCCTGGTGAACCAGTTGCTTTCCAGTATCCTGAACGAGTGGTCCTGCTTGGTCTTCCTCCTCTAGCTTCCCGCTCTTGTCTTGGCACGAAGAAAAGCCATTGTTCTGCATCTCCTCGACACCTCTCTCCGGCAAGATCTACAAACAAAAACACACACACACCAAGAACACACTTCTCAATTTTTGTGTAAAACCTCACTTTATGTATGTACGCTTACATGTTAATTTTAAACAAAAATATATTTATAGAAAATTATATTGTTTAGTGTTAGGAATAATTATGATTCTTTTGTATATAGTTTGTTTTACATATAATCCCAAACGCAAACGGAAATAAATCCTACCTATTGTTTTTGTTTATAAAAATTTAACCAGCCTATATAGTTACAGCTACAAAATAAATAAACATAAATACAAACAAACAATTAAAACCTATATTTCATGCATACAATCTCAAGATGACATTAATCTACTCAAGAAACGCAAGAAGGAAGACTCTACAGTGAGACGACGTGACGTTATGCGCTCCTAATTATTTGATTACACATCTAGACAACAAAGATATCATCGACATGATTTATAGCTAGTGATTGCATACGTACTTGGAAGCTGAGTAGGCTCAACGCTAAACACATCAAGGATTGGTATGAGGCTGTGAATGGTGGCATTTCCTCCACTGAGCTGGATTCTTAGGTAGAACGTAAGAAGCTCTTCTTCCGTCGGATAGAACCGAAACCCTACACGAAGCTCTTCCCCCATTTGTTTCTTGAGTAAAAGTGAAACCTCATGAGCTCATGATGAGTATAAATAGTTGCAAGTAGCTAGAGATTAGTGTTTTTTCTCCGAGTGAAAAGAGGAAAAGTTTTACGCGTTTGGACTTTAGTTTTTGGTCGAGTGTATTATATTATTTGTCTTTTCATATTTTGTTGGAGAATTGGCCACGGGCCCATATGTGTGATAATTTCGTTCCATTTCTATCATGTCTATACGTGTGACAGTGAGTGCCTTTTTCTCAAACCACATACCTTTATCATTGAATAAGTCAAGGCTTCTTCTTACTAAGTCTCCTACAAATATATATTCATTATTACTATTTTTTATAATTGATAAACTAATATATATTCATTATTATATCCTCGCATTTTCCATTGTTACATCCATCTCCATGCATGCATGTTCTGTTTTGGGTAAATGCCTCGAAATTAATAAATCATATAAAGACATTTTATATATTGATCCAACCATATTGAGCCACCAAACACACACAATGATCCAACCATGACGTCTTCTTTTTGTGTTTTTCGAATTAGATATATTAATATCAAAATTGTAGTTAATAATTTTCTTCATTTTGTAGAAGTATGTTTTTCTACAGAAACATATTGTTTTTATGATGTCGCTCTACTAATGATTCTGTAGACGTATTTGACAGTTGACAAATAGACAAGATAAAATGTATAGTGAGATAATTTATACGAATATCCTTACCTACAACTAGGCATGTCAACTATGGCTAAATTCGGTGGTCTGATTCTGTCCAGCTTTAAAAAATATCGAGTTCGAGTTTAAATATATATGTTCAGAAAAAATTAGATTTTTTGGGCTCAGTCCGTTGAGCTATAGAGTTTTTAGGCTTAGCTTGATCGAATTTAGACCGGCCCAAAAAGCTTTTAAACAAATGTATTTGTACGTTTTGTTAACATTTTTGTTTGATTGCAATATTTGATTAATGATTTATTATAAATAAAGTTTTAAACTCTAGTTCTAGTTTTCATATTTACTTAATAACCTTACTTAATACTTTTTAAATTTTTTTGTGATATTTTATATGAATTATATGGTTAAAGTATATAAACTAAATTTAGTTTTTAATTTTTTCTTTTAAATTAAGCAGGGTTTAGTGGATATAGATGAATTATTTAAATTTTGATTGATTTGTTTTATACTGCACCTATAAACATTGTTTTCCAAGACTTATAAATTTGAATTTTGGATCTGTAAGATAAGCCCGAAAAAACACAAAAAGCCTTGTAACCCTGTTACGGCCGTGTCAAGGTTTTGAAATATAGCCTCGGAAATAGTTTAGACCGGGACGGACGTGGTTGAGCTCAAACATATGCGGACTTTATGGGTTTCGGGTCAAGCCTAGCCAAGCTCAAACATATGTGAGCTTTACGGGTTTCGGGTCGGGCCGGGCCAGTCCTATTAAACCCCTACCTACAACCTACTCAATATTATAAGAAAGTTAGAAAGTTGTTAGATACTAATCGAACAATTTAAAGATGCTGAATTATATAGCTGTTGCGTGATTACTCAGTGACTATAATTAAGTAGAAATGATAAGATAATGTATTTAAGTTTTTGAAAATTTTAAAATATAAAGTTTTCAAGTTGAAGAAAGAATTCATTTTGTTTTTACTTCCAAAGTGAAATTTTCAGTTTTAAGAATTAGTGTTAAAAATTTAGAGTTTATGATTTAATTTTAGAGTTGTAATACTCTAACTTATATATCCCTTTTTGAACATCGATCTAACTCTATAAATCTAATTAATTATATATCAAAGTCCTTTATTCATAATATACGAACTCCAACTTTAAATTGATACATTTTATATGTTAAATTTGGATTTAATTATGGATTTCTAATTCAAAACTAATTGGTAATGAGTGGAAAAATTATAACTATATATATCACTTGATAACTTTTTCAATTACTGATGTGAGACTTATTACACTAACATCCCCTCTCCTCTGCTCCTTACGCTCAGCATGACCATCTAAAATGTAGACATATGTGAGAATAACATCCACAAGTTAACTTTACAATTGGTTAGCTCTCGTACCATATGTTAAATTAGGATTTAATTATAGTTTCAATTCAAAACAAATTGGCAATAATGAGAGAGAAGATATAACTTTTATATTATTTGATAATTTTTTCAACTATATCAATATTTGTAGAAAATATTACATTAATATAATATAGAGGCTATTGAAAAATATATTGTCGAAGATATTTCATATTTGACAGGAATGAACAGAAAACTTATTCGAGACAAAAAAAAAAAGTCAGTCAATTGTGCCACGAGGTTTTCGCGAACAAAACAAAATGTTGTAAGGAGTAGGAACCAAAAGCAAAGAAACAAAGAAGGGTGAGATAGATGTTAGTGGGGTCCTCTTATAATAGTTATCCAAGAGTGATTTAAATCGGGTGGAAAGATTTAATTAAGTTAACACGTGATCACTTAACAGTACTGATCAATGAAGAGAACAACTAAATGGTGTTGACAGGAAGAAAAAAAAAAAAAGGAAGGCTGCCAATAAGAAAAGTGCAAGTGTAAAAACATTCATATGCACGAATAGTAAACGTTAGGCTAATTGGTCCATTAGGTTCACACGAGCTCGTTACTTGTATCTTTCAATATCTAAATATTGGATGTCTTATTAAAATGCACGGTTATAACTAATTCTTATCGGTCTAGTTGTATATATTTTAGTCTATCAATAAATAAATAAATTTAGTCGTGTATATACATATATCGGTTGAAGAATTTGAGGGTTTCATTTTTCTGTAGGAAATCAATATTTTTTAAGCAGCTCCATGACTTTTCTAATAGTTTTTGTTTGAGGTGATTTATATTATGTTAGAAACATAAAAAAAAAAAAAAAATTATATATCAGTATGGGTGAATTAGGTGAATAACCTAAAAAAAAACTAATGAAGAATATAGCCACATATTTGAAATAATTAGAGAAGTTGGATTAAGGGTATAGTAAATTACCTTCAGCGGTGGTCTGGTAATTCTCCGGCGGTGGTCCAGCGATTCCCTGACAGTGGTCCGGCGATACTCCGGCGGTGGTTCGGCGATACTCCGGTGATGGCCTGGCGATACTCCGGCAGTGGTCCGGTGGTTCTCCGGTGGTGGTCCGGCGGTTCTCCGGCAGTGGTCTGGCGGTTCTCCACCGGTGGTCCGGAGGTCGTCGGAAGTGATGGCCGGTGGTCGACGGTGGTGGTGGCTAGAGGAAAACTAAACCCTAGAAGATTGTATATTGGGAATCCAAGTGGTGAGGGTGATAAAGAGGTGGAGGTGGTGGTGGTGGCAAGGAGGTAAAGGTGGTGGTGGTGATATTGAAGTAAAGATGGAAAAGTTATGGAATGACAAAATAGTATATATTGTAGTTTATACAAGGTATATTAGTTTTAATGGTTAGAGTAGTTAGTTCTTCAATTATAATTTTTTTGTTAGTCATACAATGCAGATTATATTTTGGGAACATAGCTATGTTTTGGGATCAGTTCAGCGCTGATCTAATTAATCTCAAATGTTATTTTTTTTTATTTTTAATTTTTTTTTTTTTGAGCAAAACTCAAATGCTATTTCATGAATTTGTTTTTCAAGTATCAGTCCCCACAAGACTCTTTCTTACTGAAAAAGATGTTATCATGGCACTCAATAAATTATATATGTCGTCCTAGACTTCTTCGATAAATAAATACTTAAATAGTCAAGTAGTCGTGATATGTATGGAATATGTCGCTTAGACCGTGCTTTAGCTAATGAAGATTGGCATTGTGTCTTCCCACATTCTAAGGTTGACTATTTAGAAATGATTGGTTCAGATCATTGTCCTATTTTAGCTACCTGTTTTAAAACGGATTTACGGAGATACCGTCATCTTCGGTTTGACAAACGTTGGTTGGATAGAGATGGATTAAAGGGAGCGGTGGAGTCAGCATGGAACCGTACCAAAAATTTTAGGATACCGGTATTTGTGGATAAAATAAAGAATTGTCGTAACTCGATTTCTTGGTGGCGTAAGAATAATGTTTTTACTGGACCAACCCTTATTTCCTCTTTGAAAGCAGCATTGCAAGAGGCAAAGATGGATGATTCGAGGTCGCAAGAGGAAATTCGGGATATAGAAAGGAAATTAAAGGAGGCGTATCGGGATGAGGAATTATACTGGCAATAGAAGAGTAGGAAATTCTGGTTACGGGTTGGCGATAAAAATACATAAAAATTTCACGCTTCCGCGAAACAACGGAGGGCAAGAAATAGGATTCTTGGCTTATTTGGTCCTGACGACACCTGGACTGAATCGGTTACTGGTATAGAGGATATAGCATCAAAATATTTTGCGGAACTTTTTAAGCGGTCTGATGTGAGGGGCGTTTCACAGATGGTCCAGGAAGTTCATCCATTAATCACAGAATGCATGAATAGGGCTTTGATAAGGGAGATCACAGAATCTGAAGTCCCCAGAGCTTTGTTTGCTATGCATCCCGAGAAAACTCCATGACCTAATGGACTGACAACTTTGTTTTTCCAAAGGTTTTGGCCTTCTCTAAAAGAAGATTTGGTGGCGTTGGTAAAAGATTTCTTTTGTACAAATCAGTTTGATCTGCGTTTCCTATGACACTGACTGTTTTTTCTTGGCGTAGATCCATATATCTACTGCCATATATAGTCGAAGAGACGACAACTATCCCAAAAAAAAACCATTACAATTTTCAATATAAAAATTTCAATAAATATTTAACAACACCGCTAGTTTTAATTATTGTAATAATGCCCATGGGTGATGGGTTGATCTGTTGTTACTCATGTGGATTTAACCCTTTTGACCGACGTCGACAGTGAACAAAATTACAAGTCAAAATTTTGAGTAATATACTCTTTCACCAATGTGCATCCCTCCCCGTAAGAAACATAAAGCTTCTCGATTCATAATGAAGGATATTTTTTTTTTTCCTAAGTGAAGGATATTTAATTTGGTAGATAGTTGTTGGTGTGGTCCTCTTAACAGTAATCCAAGAATGAACAAAAGACTAAGAAATTGGGTTGAAATTCAGTTTCAAAACATGCATGTCTTCAAATATTCATGTATAAGTAAAAGTGGTAAAGTGTTCAAACATTTACATGAAAAAGTAGTGAACAAATGACTAATTGTTCCAAGTGGTCAAACAGCTCATTAGCACTATAAACTAATTTGTGTCCACCTGATTGTGTCTATCGATTTTAATTAAAGTTTCATGCATGTTGCTAAATAACTTCATTATATTTATCTCTTAAGCAAGTCCTTTACTCAACGTGTAAATTATTTAATCTAGATGGGAAAAAGCCTATGTTAAACTGAATTTTTTCACCGTGTATTTTACGAACAAATAAACGAAAATTAACAATATGCTCGGCTGGATGGCAGCCGTATCGGTGATGTAGATAGGTTACACAAAATAATATCTCAGTTTATACAGATTAGTGTATGACGTTAAATATGTGAGGTTAGACAAAAAGAACACATAAAATAGTCATGCCTAAGTTTTGATTTCAATATTGCACAAAGACATTGGAAAAAATATTGATTTGTCATTGTCTTATCATAAGACTCTCAAATAAGACAACCGCAAAAAATTTCTCGGAAACTGTCTTGGCTTTTGATTCCGGAGACCTAAAAGGCGAAAAAGTCTTGTTTCTTTTGTCCACATCCTGGAAAATAACGACAACATCATCATATATTCTCTTGGTTTTTTTTTTGTGCAAAGCATTTTCTCTTGTTTTTTTTTGTGTCTACTCCTTGTTAAAAGACTTGTAGCTTGCTCAATCTCGTTTCTTTATGGATTATCTTATTTTCTATTATTTTGGAAAAAAACAAACTTCAACAATTTATTTTCTAAAAGAAAAAAATTTCTACCAACTGAATATTTATCACTAATATAGTTATAAGAGAAAATTCGTCCACTTGTCGTTTCATCAATCTGTAATATACTTAAATTCATATTTCTTAATTAAATTATAATTTTAAAATGAGATATTTCTTATTATACTTTTAAAATGACCTAGTTTGTTTATATATATTTTATACTTATTTAGCTTTTTTCCTAGTTTAATAAGACACATAATTTAGTAGTTTGTGATAAAAAGAAAATAAATTCCTTTTTTTAATATCACTATGAAGTATTTGTGTTAATTATTAATATGTCATATATATATGCTCCAAACTTAATTAACACTGGTAATACGTAATGGATGTTGTTAATAAAAATGCAAAGTCGGATTTATGTCTATGCAAAAACATGAAAGTTTTGGGTAAAAATGCATCTTCATGGGCTATGACACAATGAGCAAATACAAACATAAAGGAAACATCAAGCAATGTTCCATGAGAGCTATGACACAAGGACTAAGAAGCAATTGTAGGCATGTGGGATCATGGTTGCAGAATTGGACATTATCGAGGATCTCGAGAGATGACAAGTAGGTCACGGTCAAAGGACACAGTGCCGTTGATAGTAGATTCAGAGCCAAGGGACTAACTGAAAGAAGAAGCACCAGCAGAAGTACAGCCAAGGTATGGATTCGGGGGACGAAGTCCCGGAGGGTGATGGAGGTGGTGGTACATGTTTGCTCACTAATGCGGAACTTGAAGTAAACAGCTAGAATCATCGAGGGGTGGTTATTGGTTGAGAAGCTTCTCAGACCATAACCACAACCTCGACAATTTGAATTCAGGTCTAGAATACCATGAAACTTCAGGACCTTAGGAGCATGAGATTTTAGAGTTGAACCTAAAACCAGGATTCGCAGAGTATAAATGCAGAACCGTAACATAATAAGTGGATCCTCTCTGCCATGGAAATGTTGATCAAGAATTCCACACAAAGTTTGTAATCGGAAGAACATTGGTGAAGAGAAATCAGACCTGAGCTTTGAAGGAGATAATTGTTGCAGAGCAATGGGAACAACAGAGATTACCGGAGAAGAAGCTAAAAGCAGGTGCACAAAATAAAAGTAGTGTCGTAGCAAACCAGGTGGGTCCTCTCTGCCATGGAAATGGTGATCAAGAATTCCACACAGGATTTGCAGTCGACAGAACCCGGGGACAAAGAAAAATAGCCTGCGCTTCAGGAAGGGGTATGAATGTAGGGAATTAAAGCAAACGTGGTAATTCCAGATATGGGGGCCAACGGACAATGTCGTAAGTTGAGCAGTCGCCATAGTTCTAATATACTCATTGTACATCCAAGACACACTAGCTAACTGGGTTCTCTGATGCAGTCTTCGAACATCGAGTATGACCAAACAAGCTAATAACAGTCTATAGGATAACAGGGAGTTTGATAGATAGAACCTCGTCCTTTGAGGATTTGGCAAAACCATTGGGTCTACCAAACTCTCGAGGTGACACGTCTGGGAGATGAGAGTCCAAAATCGGGGGCAAGACGCAGCTCTGGGAGATACTCCGTAAAGCAACCACTCAAACGAAAGATCGGATGATGTAGCTGAAAGGGGTTCTTTGAAACCTTTGACGGTAGGCCTGGGCGAGAAAAGTTGAGAATGGGGTTCGCCGGACACCACATCTTTCGATATAAGAGCAGAGGCAGGTCTTCATCGTCTGGATCTAGGATGTTGGTCGGGGATTGCAAAAGATTCATAAGAGGAAAATAAAAGGGGAAAAAAGATTTGAAAGAGGAAAAAAGGGAGAGCAGGAAGCAGCAAAGAATCGACGAAAGTGAGAGCACCCGACACCAGCGAGCCGGAGACCTACCGGCGTCGGAGAGAGATAGTGGTCGTGGCGCCTCGATAATAGTGTTTCAGACAGAAATATTAGGGCAAACGGTAAGAATTAAAGAGTACTATCTCCTAAATAACTATTTATAACTTATTATGTTATTTATCTTTTCTAAGGAACTATCTTCTCTACATAACAAAAAACAAATTTGTTTGAAAAGAAAAAAGAAAAGAGAATACGTCTTGGTCGTGAGCTTAAGACCATTTCACAATTTAGTACATAGTGAGTGTACGGATCAACTAGTGAAAATAGAAGTCGGAAATGATATGGAAGGATTTGATAAAGATATTTTAACATTTTGGTTAAAGCAATAAATTTTGGACAATATTAGTAACTATCCTGAAATTCAAAAGAACTTAAAAAAAATACCATTGTGTCAGAAAATTTAGGTAACTATCAGGTCCAACTTAGTACATATGCTGGGGTGCAACAGCACAGGGTCCAAAGGTCCAAAAAAAAGTTTACATGTTATTTTTTTTATATAAAATAATATAGATATATTTGGGTGTATTTTATAAATTAGCATTGGGTCCACCTAAACTTTGAGCGGGGCGTGATAAATTTCTTTTTTTTCTGTCAACAACAGAATCAGCTCAAACGAGTCAATTTTGAGCCGGGCCTGGTAACTATAGAAGGGAAAACTCAAAACTGTTTTTAAACAAACAACAAAAATATAACAATGTATTGCTATTGGTGGAAAAACATATCAGTTAATAAAAATATTATTATATACTAAAAGAAAAAGCATATTATTTATAAAAACAATGTGTTTTAATATTAAAAGTCGTGTTTTCAAAAGAAATCACATGTAATCTAATCTTAATAAATAACGTGTAATTTAAGAAAATAATTTATCAAAATATTATGTTATCACGTGTAATTTGTTAAAGTAGTATGTTACAAAACAAAATGTCATGAATTAAATAAAAAAAACACTACGACGGAGATTCCAACAGAAATTAAAATCCAAAGAGATAAAGTGAGATATCTTATGCAATTTGAAGGAGAGAAACCGAAAAGAAGAAATAAACATTAAAAGTAAAAATTAATGTTGTTTGATGTGTTTATAACAGAATAAATAATGATATCTCATGGTGAGAATGGAGATGTAGGAAGAGAGAGAAACGGAAGAATACAGAGGGAGAATAAGACAAATCTTGGTAATTTTATTAACCTTATGACAAAAGCACTGTAGACAAATGATACTTTCTTAATTATTTTCTATTTTTATGCTATTTACTGCATATTTTCATAAATTTTCCTCTCTTGGATAAGAAATAAATTATTAAAACATATCCCGATATAATAAAACAAAAGTACATAACTTTTTTTTATAGACTATATAATTTTTATAAGGTGGTTACAAAATAGGTTATAGATTAAATATAAGTTGGTTACAAAAAAATATTATAGATTGTTTGGTCAATCTGTGGGCTATATGAATACACTTAAAAATATCTTAAAAAAAATATTTTAAAGAGAATATTCCAATGGTTTATACAAATTCCTAAATAAAATCTTTAGTATTCAATTTCCATGTATTGTTACAAAATATATATTGTTAGGCATAAAAATATATTCTTAAGCGTAAAAAGCAATAAAACCTTGACAATTTATCACACTTAATCGTGATTTCTGAGATCTTATTATGCATGAAAATAAAATTTTACCTAAGCAAGAGTCATATTAAAACAAATTCACCAAACATGTTCAAAAATTAACCATATATAACCATTTCTTATATATAAAATTACAAAATTAACAATATATAACTTACAAAATATATGTTTTTTTAAGCATATGATTTTATTACATATTTTTTATCCAAAAAACTTTAAAAAACAATTATATAAATTATCTTCTATTATAAAATTATAATATAAGTAAAAGGAATTTCAATCTGTGTTCTAGCACGGATCCTAATCTAGCACGGATCCTAATCTAGTATAAATAATATAACCTTAATGTGGGGATCAAGCCATGTAATAATGTGAAAATAAATATGTACTTGCTCTTATTTTTTACTGTATAATAATATTAGTACACTGTAATACACATACTGATTTTGAATAGAATAGAAGATAATAAGCTATCCATATTCTTATTTATCTATAAAAAAAAATCGATTTTAATGGTCCAACTCCCAAAATAAAATCAGTAAAGTTTAAGGAAAGAAAACAACAGAAACAAAAAAAATTATGAAGTTTTGTGGGTAGAATTAGATGAAGAAGAAGTGGGAATGGTATCGGTATCATCTTCTTCGCATTGTTTCAGCAATTCACTGAAGGATGGATCATAAGCCACCACTCTTCTCAAATACTTTGCAGCTTCATCTCTCCTTCCTTCGTTAAATATAGCACTGAACACACAAAATGGTCAACACATTACACAAGACCTAACGCTTGAGACTAATTTACTTGTTAATCTTTCTACCTTGAGTAGAGAACCAATGCGTCCAAGTAATGAGCTTTGCTCTTGGGATCTTCAGGCTCTTCCATGTTTGCTACTCTTTCAAGGTGTGTGATTCCTTCTGATGTCTTTCCCTAAACCAAGAGCGAATAATTCTTTTGAGTATTAACGTGTCCAAAAAGATAGGTGAAACCATAAATTGTGTCAATAATGCACCTGTCGAATATTGGATACACCTGCCCATTGAGATGCAACAATTAAAAGATCAACTTCTGCAAGTTCTGTTGGACAAGCATCAAGAAGCTGAGAGGATCATAATTACCTCCGATTAATATGGTTATAGGTTTCTTATTAGATGTCATAAAAAATAAGATCAAAGAACATCGTCATCTCACCATTGAAGCAGCCTCCTCTAAGTATTTTGCAGCTTCAGCGAACTGGTCTTTCTGATATAAAGCCTGGCCAAGAATAACCATAGCTTGAAGATATTCAGGATCCTTTTCTAATGCCAATCTGAATGAAAAAAAACACAACTTAAATAACTGGAACAGCCACATCGACTAATACGGATCCAAGGATATGCTTTTTCCGATGAGAAGAAATCCTAGCTACATAGTTACCTTAATAGCGGAATTGATTTTTCTTTGTGCCCTCCTGACAAGTATTTGGCAGAAAGCTGGTAAGGAAAGCTGTTAACATTAGTAAAAAAGATGTGGAAGATTAAATACTGTAAAAACATCCCGATCCATCACATCGACTTACAGCAACCAACTCTTTAGGGGTTAAATTATGCACTGAGATCATGCGTCCTTTCGAGGATGAATCAGAGAGTTGCGGTTCATTAATGTTTGTCAATATAGGATTCCCAGCCTCTTTCTGAAGAGTGTCGTTTCCTTGTAGACCCAACTTAGCACTTACAACAGGATGGTTGAGGATTGATTGCTACAAAGCCAATGCACAATATGAGAGGACCTAAGGGTACTTACATCTCTAATGTAAAAGGGAAGGTAGAGTTGTTGTGAACAGAGATACAGACCATGAAAAACTGAGATAAAGTTGGATTATTTTGCTCATTGGTGCTGGATTCAAGAGCTGAGGAATTTCATCTTATGTATTGTAAACTCGTCTACCCATAACCAGCATAAAGACCAATCTCCCTAGAAAAGTTACTAACTTTTAACTAATTACTACAGAGTTATCAGTAACTTAGGGCTAACGTCTACGATAAGCTTCGGATCCTCAAGTTAAACACCCGCATCATCAATGCCTGACTCAGATGCTGAGTAGCACTTGCCACTATATAATGGAGTTTTTAGTTTAGACGAATTCAAGATTACAAACCTTAAATAATGTTTGGATTTGCCCAATTTTTCACAAAATTCTATATCTATTTAGTTTGGCTATGATCTCAAGTTTTGCCTGAATTCGTGACTCTCATTTTTTGGTCTAGAGAATGCTTGTCCCAATTGATACCGCATCATACAAACCATAAATTTCACACCATCAAAAGGCAAACACCATTAGTAGATCTTAGACTGCAATCTTAAGGACAAACCTGAGCTATGCTGAATGACAAATTGGTAGCCCAGTAGAGCAGACTTCCCTGAGAAAATTATGAAAAAAAAAAGAGAAGAAATGAAACTTTTGAACAGGTAGCAATGTAAAATAGAGTATTCCCAACAGAACGAATGGAATGAAAATGCTGTTCCAGGGAGTACTAGTAAACTGATAGCAGTTGCTCTTAACAAAACTCAGCCAAGACACTAGGTTTACAATGGAACAACACATACTCTTAAAAAAGGAAAAGGTCTAGTTTGAATGGCATAGTTTCAAGATTAGTCGCCAATACAGGTTTTAAAAAGGGAATATACGTCAAGTAAATCCGAGTTTTGTGTCCAAAGAAAACTTAGTTGAATGACCTTACGCTGAAACAGTATCAGTCACGATAATGGAAAAGACTATCTGGCTAGAACCTCTTTTTGTACTAACATAACCGGAAACAAGAATATGTGAGCTTCAGAAGGGGGTATATGATGAGAGATTAATCTACCTGAGGCATTTGGAATGAAAGGAAATAAAGACCAACTGTCAAAAGATTCAGAAATGTCTTGTAAGCCTGCAGAAGAATACATAAACAACCATCAATTGTTAGGTAACATGCATAAAGAAAATTTGAGATATTTCCTCTTTCAGTAGAATCTGGTAGTTTTACTTGATGCCAGGCAGTTCAACTTCCTGTTATCAAACTGCACAACGAAGTTGAAAAACTCACTTTTGCCAATTCAGCGAATTTATCAACTTTGTGAACTGAAGATGCTGTAAAAGTTATCTGCAGAAAAATGTATATATATTTCAAACAAGCAGAAAATAACAGGAAGTATAGTTCAGTAGAAATTATCCTAGTTGATGTAATGAGGAATGCAATAAGAGAAACAACAGTATATACCTGCGTGTTTGTGTAATGCAAACCAGCAATTAAAAAGGGGAAGAGTGGACCATAAAGACCATTGGGAATTTCAGTCAAATCTTGAAACCATAAAGCTCCACCCTGCAACCAATGGAACAAGGGATTCTATCAAAAGGAGAGTGAGGCAGAAGACATTTTCCAGAACATAGGCTTAATTACGATAGAAGGCCAGATATACAAGAAAATAATAGTCCTTCAATATATCATTTCAAAATATGCTTATAAGTGATCCCAATATACTGGCTGGTGACTTACCGAATCAAATCCAGGATGATCAGCAAGTGACATTCTTCTTATGCTAGTTATCCACAAGAAAAAACATGAAATCTGCAGAAGAGAATATGAAAGGAGTAAGCCTACAATTCTTGCCACTCAAAGAACTATATCTCATGTCATTCGATACAATATATTTACACCAAGAATGTTACATAAGTGGTAATAACTAAAAGACGCAGTAATAACACAAAACTAGCCATCTAAGCTCCATAAATATGGTCTCATTGATTCACTCATGGAAGAGTCAACAGGGCTACGAAATTCAAATTTTCTACAGAACTATGAGCGGCATGGAATATCAGATTACTTATAGTTCCTCAAGAAGATATGAAGTATCACCTGGATAGATAAATAAGCAGGAACCCACAAAAACGAAGGGCACCCGATAGCTTTTCTTTCCTTCCGGAAAAGCTTAAACTGATCAATAACACTCCTTCCTGAACCCTGTGGAGGCCAGAAAGGCGGTACTACGAAAGTACCACTATCAAATCATTATACAATGCTTTCACAACAACTTATGTTGAGTTCTGCATTAGCAATATCAATCCCACATAAAATTCAGAATCTGAAAAAAAAAAAAAAAAAAAGGGCCACAAGATACTCACACTTAGGTAAAAACTGTGAAATCCGTTTAGTTTGCTTGCGCTGCAGAATCAGTACAGGAAGCAAAGCCGTTCTGAAAGCCACAGTAGACGAAGCAATCACTACCCACCTGACCAATTCATCTGAGGCAAATTAACAAAACTAATAAATTTCGCAAAACCCTCAAAAAGACACAAAACTAGGAATCTTGATTTGTCAATTGCGAGGTGAAAGCTCAAAACTTTCCATCAATCTGAACTGAAATAAGCAGATAACTATGTATTGTTATTACCAAGGCAATCCAGTAAGGTCATGGTAAGAATCAAGCAACGAGATCGCAGGTCGAGTCAAGTAATCATAGTTTGACACACCAGCTCCGATCAAATCTTGGCTTAAATCGCCCAACTCTAACCCATGACCATTGCTTCCAAATCCATCGATTGAAACGTCTCTGAGTCGAGTCAGCTCAGAGTCCATGTCCGAGGGAGTGGAAAAGAATCGGGTTTGGAGAAGACCGAGAGGGATTGACGGATGTGCCGGAGCGGGGACATGGTGAGGAGAGAGAGAGGAGTAAGTGTGACGAGATCGGCGGAGGTGAGAGAGTAAAACCCTACGAAATGCCATTTACGGTGAAGAAGACTGTTACGGTTCCTTCTTTGATATATGAAAAGGTAACTGTTTATATGTTAATTGATATGAGATAGACATTTTTTTCTCATAAATGTTTCCATTTTATTTTATTCATAACAAGTGTTGCCAAATGAAATAAACATTCTAGCAAAAAAAAATTAAAATAAATTATGTAAAAATTATTTATTTGAAATTTATTAAAATAATATTATTTTTCTCTTATTTTTTTCATCACAAAAGTTACCAGTCGATTGGCCAAATTAAGAGAAAAGAGTTTATAAAATAAAATTAGGGAACATATAATAAAAATTCTATAAATTAATTTTTGATAAATTAATAATTTTTCTGATCTTTAATTGGACATATATAGTTTTGAATACAATTCGATAATAAAATATAATAATAACTTTTTGAGTATGACTAGCTAAATTTAAAAAGCTTTTACTTTATAAGTCTATGTTGTATAAAAAATGACTAAACAAGGATTCTTAAATTGAAGTTTTGGAGTGAAACTGACAAAAAAATAGAATATAACAAAGAGAAATACTCTAAAATAGCACTAATAGAAGTTTTATGGACAATTATAACACACATTCCATAAATTTCCGAAAATAGCACTATTTAACACATTAAATATTTAAAATTAATTTTTAGAATTTTGTTTTTTAGGTTTGGGTTCTCAATATCACATTTATGATATAGTTTTGAGGGGAAAGGCTTAGTGTTTTGAATTTAGAATTTAATTTTAAAAGATTAATTAGTGATATATTTGGAATTTTAGAGATGTTGTGCTAGTTTTCGAAAAAAACTTTTTTTGGTGCTATTTTTGAGAATCTCCCTATAGTAAATCTATACTTTTAAAGTTGGCTAACTCTCTTCCTCAGCTTGACACGTTAGCACTCGAGAGAGAGTGACACGTGTACTCTTCCTTCCGCCAAAAGAAAGAAAAAGAAATCTGGGCCTAATTCTAATGCAGTCCATTAGCGTCAAACCACTCGCAGCCCAGCTATACAACATTAAATACAAAAAAAAAAAAGCAAACTGTCGGTTCAGTTTTTTTGAAAAAATCTCAAATTCTCGATCTCCTCCTCGTCTTCTTCGCCATGAACCCTTGCTCCGACTGTGCTTCATCAATCATGCTTCATTTATTCTTCTTTGTTCCACCATAATCCAAGTGATTACTTAAAAAAAATGGGTTATATCAGCGTGTTCTTTTTTTTTCTAGGTATGTTCTATAATTCTGTGAAACCATATATGAGTGTTGTTATTTTGTTTCCGTCGCCGCTGTTTCAACCACCCTCCGCTCTGCCGTTGTCTCAGGCGTACTCCCTTCTCTTACCTCTATCGATCTCTCTGTGAGTTTCCGAATCACTGAAAATTGTTGAGATTGTCTTTCTCCGGAAAAGAGATTTGATTTGTTCGAAATCTGTTATTAGGTTGTATATCGTGACGAGGAGACTCTGAATCACGATGTCGTAACCAAACGAGCAGGTTTGATCTAGGAGTCTCTACTAAAGCGCCTGACCAGTACAATACCCACAACATGGTCGGGATCCTACGCTCCTTTGACCACCGTCTCTCGTCTCTTGTAATAGTCATGCGTCCCACCCAGGTCCCTTTCTTCATCTGTCTGTTTTTGGATTTAAGGCACTTTTAAAAATGTATGTTGACATTTCAGCTCGGAATTTCGGATCTCTGATTTGGAATTTTGGCCTCTTTTTTTGGTTTTCTGTGTGTGATTATTCTGTTTGTCTAGCTAAGAACACATCCTATAAGGAGAGCTGACGAGAATATTGACAGGACATTAAAAGCAGCTGAGGTTATATTGGATCAATATGATCTCAGTAAAAAGGTATGGTCTTTTCACTTACACTCTTCCTTATAAACGCTCCTCCTTTTATTTGTTTGTCTTTCAAGTAATCATTACTTTCCCCTGGCTCTATTAAGACTTCTTTGATGGTTAACATTTCTTTCTCGACTGCAACATTTGTTGGAGAATGCATCATTTAATCATAAAGATCAAATTTCACTTTCTTATGCAGTGAACCCTTACTTCTCCTGTTAGGAGTCTATCTGATTAGGCCACTTATCTCTATGTATGATAATCCATAGTTAAGATATCCATAGTTAATTCCTTTGCTTACATCTCATGAACAGCTATATGGGACACAATGTTGCGTATTGGTATTTGTTTTATTGAGACTTGTTGGGAGGATTGTAATGTATACTTCCTAAATGCTAATGTGTCTCTCTATGCAGGACACAAGCACCAGTTCTATTGTTGCCCGTAGCATTCCTCCTTATGATGCCTCTGCAACTACTCCTCCTAAAGCTTATCCTTTAGAGAATATCATCGATGAGGATTAACGGGAAGCTTTTCAAGATATTTACCTCCTTCTCCAACAGGAATCCATAGCAGCAGCAGTCATCAGTGCTTACCCTGTATTTTTCCGCAGCAGATTGCACAACTTGCGAAATCTCGAGGTAACACTTGATTCCTTTTTACAATATACATTGGTCATTGATGTGCGTGGTTTTTGTCACTTCAAATCTTTTACCTTAAAAGACCACACAACTGCTGCAAGTGCACAGCTAATCGGTAGTAGTATTTAAGGATCGATCCCACAGAGAGAGAGTTGTTGTTTAGAGAATCCGTCGGAAGAGATGTAAGGCTAGGACTCAATAAAAATAGAGTTTTGGTTGTCACGGTCGTAGTAAGCAATAAACCTAAATAAAAATCAAGTATAAATAAATAAAACAAGCGTTGGACATCAAGGAAAATCGCAGGGGTTCAATGATCTATCTATCTAGGAAAGTTTAGGATCAGTTTGTTTATCTAAAACTCAGACTACGAAACACGAATGAACCGTTAACTTATAGTTCACAAGTTAACCATCTAAGATCACTATACTCCGAGACTCAACTGTCGCAGGCAACGACGCATAGATCAAAGCATTTTAAGCAGGTTTGATTCTAATCCATGAGATTCCATAGGTAAGGGGTATGTGCTTCCTATGACTCCTCTCACATCTAAGTTAGCTCAAGCACACATGCAAGCTTTTGGCAAAGCACACACACTTAAGATCATAGTTAGTTCATGAGGCTAACTTAAAGCATTAAGCAAAGACTTAGAATTAAAGCATAGAATAAACTAGAATATAAATCTAACAAACCCTAAAAATTGCCACCTAAACTAAGATCATCTCCCCGTTTGATTTTCCTTTTAAACCCAACTAGAAAACTACTCTAGCATGTTTAAGGGAATCATCACAGCAAGGTTTAATAAACTCATAAACATAAAAGAATAAATAGAGAAAAGGGTTTAGATATTACTTCAATGATTGTCAAACAAAGTTGTAGGGTCTTCTTCCTTTAGAAAACTAGAACAAAAGATGGAACAAATAAAGAGAAAGAGTTTGGTGAACTTCAAGGCTTCAAGGAGAGGGACGAGAGAGAGCTGCTGTTGTGGCTGTTCTTCTGGTCGTGATCTCTTTGGAGGCAGGTGAAGGCACACTCTGATACTTTTTCGGCACACTTCAAACCCTAGGGCGTAGAAGAGTATTTATAGGGTTTTGTCTAGGTTTAGGGTTTTGTAAGGGTAGAAACGTCTTCTCTTGTTAAGTGCATGGCAAGGGGCGGCGTAGGAATGTTCTAGAACGTGGTGAAGACTTGGACTGGGCCGCCGTGGTGGTCGCTGGTCATGCCTTCAATAAAGAGCCCATTGGCTGAATGGTTCTCCTTATGTCGGTTTGTAACACTTCTCGGTAAATCGGGCATAACTTCCTGATGAAAGAACGGATTGACTTGATTCCACCTTGAGGTGAAAGATGACTCTCTCAGCTTTCCATATACACCAAGTACGTCGAAATTTGAGTTGTATAAGTTCTTAAAAAGTTGCCCGTACTGTAAAGCTCTGAATATGTCGTGAAACGTATTTTCCTTGTCTTTTGGTTTTTTTTGCTATAAAACCTGTAAAACTTTCTTGAAACCTAAAATACTTGATAATAGACATTAAAACATTAAAATCATACTAAACTCCTCCTAAATGCATACTAAAACTATAGCTAAAATGGGTAAAATAATGATGTTATCAGTCATCTTGTTGACTTCCACCACTTGCTCTCTTTGTCTCCTATGGTTGTCTAAAGTTGTTTCATATTTTAAAGTTTTCGATTTTGTAAAGTTGCTTTTTTTTTTTAAGTAAAGTCCCACAAACGTATTTGTTTTTTTTTTGCACTTGTTGGAGCAATGTTCTTTAGGGAATTCCTGGGAAAGATGGTCGGTTCTTTTCTATCATTAAACATTCAAACCTTCATCTGTTACTTCAACAAGGTAATCCCCTTCCTTAATATCTTTTCTCATATGAATCCGAAAAAATCTAGAAATAAATTTTCCTTTAAGTGGTGCTGTAATGGGTGTGGTTGGTTTTTTTAATCTGATGTTTTTGAAAAATTGGTATCCTTATTTGTCACTGGCCTTCTCGTCAATAATTAGTGTTCATTACATAATTATTTCATTTTAAATAAAACTTCCTCTTATAAAAAACCATCCTTGGGCCTTACAAAAATCCAGCCTTTGAACGTTAAACCAGTCTCAGCCCACATGGTTTAACTAAGAATTTTTCCTTTCTGCTCACTTCTGCTCCTCAAAACGTCTGCGAAAGAATTTTGTAACTGTCGAGAGACCTATGTTGCGGCCTTAAATTTAACCTAAATTGTGTCATTAACTGTTCTGCCAAAACGGCCACTCACCATAGGCTACCCATACTCTCTCGTCTTCACCATAACCATTGAAAAGTAACTGTCATCTTCGTAAGTACCTTCTCCCTAATACATAATCATTGGCTCCCACAATGACACTCCACCTAATTTGTAACTGTTGATACCTTACATCTCCCAAATTTATTTCTACAAAAAAAACAACAAAATGTCTCCCATCAAAGCCTTCCACCACATTCTAGGTACATATGTTGCCGTTGATGCTTTACGCCTGGGATATTACCCGCAACATGTCGTTGGTAGGATTTTAATTTTATGGGAAGTTCACTCTGAAATATGTACCGTCCATAACCAACGCCACTTCCTTGGAATATCACTACTCCTGCTCGATGAAAAGGTAATGGTATTTCTTCTCTACTATGTCCAATTATATACAACTCTCCAAGATCCTTATTACCCTCTACCACCAGCTCACCCCTTATTTATTTTTCTTATCAGAGTACTGTAATCCATTGCTTCATTCCTGCTTCACGAGCTGAAGGAAACTACGGTATCTTAAAAGAGGGAATCATCCTCCTAATTGGGGGCTTTAATATTAAATTTTAAATATATATCCCCCTAAACTTTAAACCTATTTAATATTAAATTGTTAAATTCAGAATATAACATGTGGTATATCGTAGTACTGTTTGTTTATTTTACATAATCGTAATTTAATAAACTTAATTAGATATACCTAATATTGAAACGTCGATGGTGTTAACAAAATAATGAACTGATGATTTACTAACAGTTAATAAAATAATTATTAATTTATATTAATACCCAAACCCATCCCACTAGATATCCAAACACCATTTTTCTTCTTTACTTAAATACAACATTCACGTTTTTCAAAATCCAAATAACGAAAATGCAAAAAAAGATAGTACTAAAAATCTTGCTAATCAAGTATACTTTATCTTCAAAATATCTTAATTTTGGAATTATTTACATATGATTAAGAAATAAGTTATTAAATATGATAATTCTTTTTTTTCCGTTTTTTTTGCAGATAAAATGGACAAATATGTATTGCGTAAAGATTAATTTGGGATTTGTACATACTTTTTTATTGTTAGCATTAAATATTGTAATAAATTAAGGAGATATTTTAGGAATTTTTTTCTGCACAAAATCTTGGTTTTAAATTTAATTTTATAAATTAAAATTAAAAATATTTAATGCCAATTGCATGCCTGTAAGTAAGCGTGAACTTTATGATTTATTTCATAAATGTCTCAAAAAATGTATATATAGATATAACCTACTCTATTACATGACCACACCCAATATATTAAATTACTTTAATTTTTTTTAAATTTTTAATTATGGGACTATAATTTATTTTAGATTTATTTTAAATCTATTTTTTGAAACTATGTTAAAGAATGAGTTGAACTAATTTTTTTAAGAAAAAAAGTATATTTATCTCTTTAAAGACAAATAAATTTAGTCATAATATCGTAGTTAAAGTGTCACAAATTTGTGACGAAATTTTTTTGTCTCAAAAATTAGTCTTAATAAAATTATTTTTTGTAGTGTTTATTCTATCTGTAAATAAACCTAAAAATATTATACAAACAAAATAATTTATTTTTTCATAATTATACAACTGTTCATTTCTAATTTCTACTTGGGTAGGTCTCCTTTATTTCAATTTGGTTCTTTAATTTCGTTAGGCGATTTAGCTAACTGGGTCACTTGGCAACTATTATTTAACTAACCCGCGTTTGATTCCCCAACTCCCTTTTTAAAATTTTCTAATATTCTCCATCACAACAGCTGGTGAATATTTTTTTTTATTAATTATAATAATTTGTTTTTCTCTCCCCTTTATATCTTTTTCTTCCTCCCGAGTCCCAAACCTCTCTCAATTTTCTGCAATTTCATTTTTCTCTTTTTATTTATCATCATTCAAACGATTATTGTACCCAATAAATGGTGTAACTGACCAAAAAGATCATTGATTCCAGTTATATATTGATCAAATCTTTCACCACCAAATTGAGTTAAACCGAATGATGTTACAAACCAAACCGAATAACCATAGATCCAATTAAAGACCCGACACAAAAACAGGCGGATCTAGTTATGATTATCTGGTTGATTTAATTGAAAATTTGATATTCCTAGACTAACCTTCTTGATTTCAATTAATTGACTCCTTTTGTCAAAATTGAATGGCAAATTTCGTAAATACTAACAACATTTTGGACATTTTATATTTTGTACTTCTCTTTTAATAGTATTAAGATTATCTTACTTTCAAATTAGTTGTGGAATGAATGTGGAATAAGGCTACTTCACACATATTAATAAATTTTTTTTTTTTTGTTTTATTCCTAATTAATATATTGATATATACTAAAATAATAGTGATAAAATTAAAAGATCTCTCAAAAATGGGTATTAAAAACATGAAATGATAACTAATTTGAAACAAAGTTTAACTATTAAAACGACAATAATTTGAAAGTATTTTGTTTTTATGGTTAAGATAGTCATCTTGAATTTTAAACTAAGCTTATTCTAATTCAAAAGACTTTTTCAATAACTGAAAAAAAAATATTAAATTAACCACAATCTAAAAATGGTACAATTAAATTAACTTCAAGTAAGAAACAGATCCATCTGAGACTTATTCTCTTGACCAATAACATCAAGAAAGACAGGATCAACGGTAACGAAACTATCCACGTGGACCCTAAAACTATGATCCCACCACATAACCTTAGCCGCTCCTTCAATCGTAAGCTTAGCCTCAAGTTTCATCTCTCTCTTCGCCACGTCAGAAAAGAACTGCCGCGCGTGTTGCGCAAGCTCCATCCCGTTCAGACGCGCCGGTAGCCGGAGTAGCTGACAAGATCTCGCCGGCTGCGAGCCAGCCTTGACCTCTGCCGAGCCAAGAACCGTGCCATCGTAGAGGATCGTCATGGTGGTGGAGGAGAAATGGATGGGTGCGATGTTAGGGTTAGTGACGTGTACGGTAAGCATTAGCTCTGCATCGAGGATAGGGAGGTTAAATTTCAGTGAGGTGAGGTCTATGGAGATAAGGTGGAACTTTGGATCTTTTGGCTTGGCGCTGAGGAGTGAAGCTGCTGCTGTTGCTGATACTGCTCCGATTAAGGCTGAGCTCCAACTCCATTTTACCTTTTGGTCCCTGGATCCCATCCCAAGATTATACACTCTTTTGCCCTTGTAGTTTAAGGAAGAGAAGAGAACAACTTCGATTTCAATTGTGCCGACCAGAACGATGAAGCTATCGAGATTGAGAAGAGTTTGGAGAAAAATACCGAAATGACCTTGATTGTATAGTTGTTGTCTTAAATGTGACATGGGTGTTTTAGTTTTTCCTACAGCTAGCTGTGTTATTGTTTTTGTGGTGGTTCTAAAGTATCATAAATCACGGACCAGGCTTATGCTTTATGAAAACATGTGATTTTTTCTTGTTCAAATTGATTTAGATTATTATTATGTATCGACCTAATCACGTTAGTGTGAGAATATATGTCTGATCAAATTTTTATCTTTACCAAGAGAAGTGTTCGTTCGCATATAACTTATCATTTCCAAACATGTCAATATCAGAAGAGAATGCATTAGGTAATTTTTTCATCTAATCAAATAGTAGCATCAGAACCCTACCAAAAAAAAAAATAGTAACATCAGAAACGTAAAAGAGTAGTGACTCGGATATTGACATGGAGTAGTGTGCCTCGGAGTTGTTGGCTCTACCAACTAAAGCTAAGTTTTAGGATTCGAGAAATGGTGACCGCAAGTAACTTATTGACCTTTAGATATCCAGCTAGCCCGATCGAAGAAACTACAAGATTAAAAATCGATAGTTTCTTGATTAATCGAAAAACTTGAAAATAGGCATTAAAGAATCATAAATTATAGACAATTTGATGTTTGATGATAACGTTGATAACATAATCTAACGTTTGATCAGAAAATGTCATGTTGTTACAAAAGCATGAATCCTTCACTACACAATTCTCAATCAATATCACTTAATTTTTTAATAGCTAATAAGTTAATTATCCTCCAACCAACGTTTACATAATCAAACTATATAATAGCCAAAAAAAAATAGGTTTGTCTTACCGGCAATTCCATTTACAAATCAATTCAATTACACAAAGTGAACTATATGAAACTTTGAATAATTGTATCAGTGGTTCAAAATTCCAAAATCAATGTGAAGATAGGTATCTAATAAACATTTCAAAAACAAGATGAGAGTAATATTTGCATAAACATTTCTCTAAGACAAAAAGGAATCAACAAGAACTCTCAACTCGAAGGCGTTGAGGCCTACTTCCTCTAGCCCCGGCATCATCTCCAGCGTCAGCCATTAACGCAGCTCGAGCAGAAACAATCTGGCTCGAAGTAAAAGCAGCGTCGAAGGCCGAGAAATCCATCCACCCCATAAGCAACCCTTCTTTTCCCCAACTATCCGGTATAGGAACTTTTCCGGCAACCTCATCTCTATGCCTCTTCAGCCTCTCACGTCCTGACAACACCGTTGTCTCAGGCAGACATGTCTTTGTAGCCGTCTTGCTTTGTTTCTCGACCAATACATGATCTCTTTGAGAAGATCTTGGAGAGGTTGGTTCCTTGGATTCCTCAGGCAAATGGGTGTTCTTCATTCTTGAACTCTCTTTCCTGCAATAGAGATTTTCGACGTGTGTGTTGTGTATATAAAAAAGAAGTTTTAGAGATTTAGATTCGAATAATAAAGAGAAGTAAAAATAATATACAAGGTTGAAAAGGAAGGAGAGAATGTGACAGAGATTTGTGGTGGCCGTGTCTTGTTGTAGGATCACATATAATAGTATTACCATTCTATGGTCTTTGACGTTTCTACGTCTCATGAGTCGTCGTGACATGTTTTTTTTTTCTTTTTCATTTTCTTAATCGGTTACATAGATCTTAAACATCGAAAACAATAAAATGTCTTTTCTTCAAATTATTAATGGGCATATATAACAGTTTTCCAATTTGTATATGTTACAAATTAACAATACGTTTCATAATTTTTGAATAACTTATTTGAAAGATATATTTTTTATTTAATTAAATTGTGTGGTTTTGCTAGATCCTAGATATTTTTTGAGTGTCTCCACATCTCAGATCTTTCGTTATTTCCACTTTGGGAAGAAAACAACGTAGCAGGAAGAATCAATTTTTTCTCTCCTTTACGTCACAACTCACACGCCATGAAAGGCACATTTCATCTTTCTTTTCTTCCTCATCAGACAAATTTTATCAGTTATGAAGATTCAAAATATTCATACAATAATTTAATAGTAAAACCGATCAATGTAAAAACATCAACCGATAAATAAAAAAACTGAATGATAATGTGTAAATTAACTCAAATTTATATTTACAAAAGATATTATATTCAAAAAAAACGTATGTTATGCGAGTTTGAATACGGATAATGACACAAACACTATCATTCTATCAATCTATGTAGTTAGTTTCACTTAAACACTCTGATTATGCTGCATCATTCGGCTTCTTTCTCTAATGCAAAATCACATTTATTTTTGTTCTCTGTGTGGATTGGCTCCATGTAATCTAATTTAGAGCATCAAAATCAAATGGTTGCATCTTTGCTTCATCTTTCTCCCCTGGTGTCAACTTCATTTGTAAGCCACAAAACAAGATATATTGCAACTTGCAGTAACGTCTGTCCACTCATGTTGTGATCATACTCATAATTTCTTTTTGTCGAGTGAAAGCAAATGTATGAAAACTGACCATTTTTAAAAAAGGAAAAATTAGGTTCATGACGATAATTTGTTCATAATTAACACAATAACCTATATTAAAAAAATACAGGCTGTATAACCAAGAAAATGTTTATGAACTAACCACAAAAATTTTATGAACTAACCACAATAATATAGATGTTTTTTTAATTTTTTTTTTTTTTTTTGACAACAATAGAATCAACTCAAACGAGCCAATTTGGAGGAAAAGAGTTTACAAACAAAACATGTTGCGGTGACAGTCGCGCTTGGCGTGCCAGAGAATCCGCTTTGACATTTGCATTACGTGGAACTAGAGATAGAGAGAAGGAAGAGAACTCCGCTTGATCTATCTTGATGTCGTCGAGGTAGGGTGTGAAAGTCGGCCATTCATGAGGAGAAGACACCATCTTCACCAAATCAGAACAGTCCGTATAAAAAACCACGTCCCGATAATCATGTCCAATTATGCAACGCATCGCCCAAATGAGAGCTTCTACTTCAGCATGGAGTGGAGACAAACTTCTACGGAAATTGGTTGCTCCCATATCTGACCTCGAATCTTCAATGGAAGAACAAAACCAACCTGCACCTGCAAGAGCATCTGTCGCTTTCCAAGAGCCATCAACAAAACACCGATATCCTGTAAAAGAGGTAGGAAGAAAAGGGATGGGCCCCCTTTGTCTAGTAGAGGGGACAAGTGGAGAATGGGGTTGATCCTCATCCTCCACCTCCACCTGAGCCTGTAACCAGACATTTGCCTCCCCCTCCGCCAACCGAACTACAACCATTGGATTTTCCATCACAGGGAATACCCCTCCGCCGCAGGTTTGCCGAAACCGAAATACATCCTGACAAAACCTGCCACATAAAATGCTTAATTTTTGGTGGACAAGAGACATCCCAAACAGCAGCCAACAGAAGAGTTATCTCTGGGCCCACTCGAGGGACCATCGTAAGCTGTGGAGCAAAACGACGTTCCACTTCATAACCAGATTTAACAGTATACTTTCCTGATTTCGTATAATGCCAACCCATGGAATCGTCTAGACGACGACTTCCTAAAGGAATAGCCCCTATCAGAGCAACATCTTCCGGGGCAAAAAACTCCTTAAGTCTATCCATACGCCAAGTATTGGTGTGACAATCAATTAAATGAGAGATTTTAAGAGAAGGATCCTTATGGGGACCCTTGCTGAATGCTGGTCTTGGGGATTGAGCCGGTACCCAGGGATCCGTCCATATGGAAATGGACTCCCCCGAACTGACCCGTATAATAAGGCCTTTATTAACCAAAGATCTAGCAGAAATAATACTTCTCCACCCGTAAGATGGAGAGTAAAAGCGTAGCGGATCCATAGGGTTCGAATTGCGATAATACCTGCCCTTGAAAACCCGAGCAAACAATGTATCCGGGGCCTCAATCAGCCTCCACAATTGTTTTGCCAGCAATGCCGTATTGAAGGCATCAACGTTCCTGAAACCCAAACCCCCCAACTACTTACTGAAGCAGAGTTTATCCCAAGCTAACCAGTGCAACCCCCCAGACGTTATTGTTTTTGGAATCCGGAAACAAGACATCACAAAAGTGGGAACCGCCGTGGCAATGGACTTGATCATCACCTCTTTTCCCCCTTTGGAGAGAAGTTTCGTCGACCAACCCGTCGTGCGACCCTGAAGGCGGTCCCGAACAAAAGAGAAAACTTTTGTCTTGGACCCTCCCAGACTCTCCGGTAGCCCGAGGTAAGATCCCATCCCACCCATATTCGAAATCCCCAAAACCCCCTGCATCTCTGACCGCACAGTGTCATCCACCTTATGACCAAATTGAACCGAAGATTTGGCAAAATTTATTTGCTGACCCGATACAGCCTCATACTGGTTTAAAATACCCAAAATAACCTCACATTGAGCCTTTTCCGCTTTGCAGAAAAAAAGACTATCATCCGTAAAAAGCAGATGCGTAATTGGCGGACACTTGTTTGCTACCTTAATCCCTGTTATTTGTTTTTCCCGTTCCGCCCGCTTAATATTAGCAACTAAGACCTCCGTGCACAAAATAAACAGATAAGGAGACAAAGGGTCTCCCTGCCGTAAACCCCGTTCGAGAACAATCCTACCATTAGGTTGGCCATTTAAAAGAACCTTATATTCTACAGAAGTGACACAAAACATAATCCGATAAATCCAGATCTCCCCAAAGCCCATCTTCCATAACAAAGCCTCAATAAAACCCCATTCAACCCTATCATACGCCTTACTCATATCCGTTTTGATCGCCATAAATTTTCCTTTACACGATGGATTTGTTCGTAAACCATGGAACATCTCCTGGGCGATGAGGATGTTATCCGAAATCAATCGTCCTGGGGCAAAAGCAGATTGTGTTTCCGAGATAAGCTCAGGTAACACTCCTTTTAACCGTTGACACAAATTTTTTGAAATAAGCTTATACCCCACGTTACACAAGCTAATGGGCCGCATTTCTGCCATCCGGGTTGGCTTAGCCACCTTCGGAATTAAGCAAATATGCGTCCTATTCAGACTTTTATCAAAAACACCCTCTTCAAAAAACCGATTTACCATAACCACAAGATCCTCTTTGACCACTCTCCAAGCCTTCTGGAAAAACAATGCTGTCATTCCATCCGGTCCCGGGGCCTTATCCGGAGACATCAGGAATAAGGCCTTACGGACCTCCGCCTCCATTGCTGGAGCTGTTAAACGTTCGTTTACGTCCTCCGTTATTACCCTCTTCACCTCACTTAAAGCAGCTTCAAAATTAGACGGATGAATAGAAGTAAACAAGTCCTCAAAATACGAGACCGCCACCGTGCAAATATCATCATCCTTAGTTGACCAAACATTATTCCTGTCATAAAGCCCAGTGATCCTGTTACGAGCCCGTCGCTGCTTTGTTTGAGCTTGAAAATACTTCGTATTTTTATCCCCCACCCGCATCCATCTATTACGACTTTTTTGATACCAATAAATCTCCTCATCATTATAGGCGTCCCGCAGACGCATGGTTAAATCAGTGATAACCCCCGAAGAAACCGCATCATCCGCTTGGGCCACTGTCAACTGGCGTTTGAGATCCTCAATAATGTCTCGCCCAAACGGGACCTGCTCCTTGCGCCAATGAGATATAGCTCGTCGACAATTCACAATTTTGTCCACAACTGATGTCGGGCCCTCATGATGTCCCCCATTCCAGCCCTGTGAAATAGACTCCATCAGACCCGCCTTACCAATCCGCCGACGATCGAACATAAAGGTTCGTTTCCCACGCGATCTCTTGGCACCTATATTGACAATAAGCGGGGCATGATCCGAAGCTATCCTCGGCAAATATTCTGTAACCGTGTCCGGAAACAAATCATGCCAGTCCTCATTACCCAAAGCCCTATCCAAACGACAACGGATTGGTTTTTTATCCCACCAACCCCTCCACGACAACCAATCTCTGAGATATGGAAATTCCAAAAAACCACAGTCCCGAATCATTCCATTAAAGGAGAGAAATGAAGAAGCATGACGAAGTTTACCCCCTCGCTTCTCGTGATTTCCTGTTAATTCATTGAGATCCCCAATAATAAACCAAGGAGTCGACCGAGTTGAGCTTATTCTCAATAACCGTTCCCATACTAAATCCCGATTTTTAGGGACAGGATCCCCATAAATAAAAGTGAGATGAATTACTCGCCCGTTATAGACAGCTTCAACATCAATTATACGATTTGACTCAAATAAAATTGACACATCAAAAACATCTTTATTATAAAAGAGAGCCAACCCTCCACTATAACCAATAGGTTCCACAGTTTTTAAATTTTTATAACCAAAATGGCCTACAAATTGTTCCAAAAAAGAAAAAGATTGTTTTGTTTCCATGAGAAATAAAAAATCTGGCCGATGCTTATTCCAAAGATCCCGGAGATTCCCGATAGTGGCCTTATTTCCGAGACCTTGACAATTCCAACTCATAATATTCATTTAAAAACCATTGGCTTTGGTGGTTTGTGCCCACCGTGACCTCCCTTAGACCCTTCCTGGGCCTTAAGAGTATGCTCGCTTTCCCCAAGAGCTGGAACAGTCGGAGGAGGTCGTCGCCTTGGTGACAACAGCAGATTAGCGTTCCGCTTCTTCGTGCTGACCCCCCTAAGAACCAAATGTCCTTTTCCTTTCTTCCCCTTCTCCCATTGAGCCGCCTGAATGTCCTCACTAGTTGGTGCCGCGAAAACATCCCCTACACCATCCGATTCCACCAGATCTTTTTCAGCCCCCTCTTCCACCAACAGATCATCTGCCTCCATGTTAAAAAACTCCCCAACAGTCTTTTCCACTCCCATAGGATCCTTGTCAGCAACACCAGAAGCGTGTAACCCCATGTCTCCAATAGCAAGCTCCTCCACAATTGAAAAATCCTCAATTGAAATATCCTCAGCCACAACCTCGCTCATTGGAACCTCAACACTTGGGGCACTCGAACCTGCCGCTGCGACCGTGACAGCACAAGAACCACCAAGTAAAATCCCCTCTTGCTCCTCTCCCGCCTTTTCGTTAACCTCCTTAACACCAACTGTATCCATAGGAGGAATACCCGACAAAGACCCGAACGACGCAGTACCCACAACCCCAGGCGAAACATCTAGAATCTGACCTTCCTCACGAGGGCTCTCCACCAAACCAATATTGCTGTTAGACCCTTCCTCAACTATAGTACCCTGAAAAAGAGCCTTCTTAGCAGATTTTGGTGTTGACTGCCCCACCTCTACCTCCCCCATCTCCTCCAAAACTGGTGGCAAGACTGGAGCAACTTGGTGTCGAGCCTGACCCCTAGGGAGACCCTGCCGTCCTCGGACCCCCTGTGTGGAACCCAAACCAGAAGCTCCCTTGGACAACCCCTTTCTACGAGACGACGAGCCTGAACGAGCCTCTACTCTAGGTTTAGCACCTCCGTGATGAGACCCATTATGATGCCCCTTGGAAGCACCACCATAAGAAGCACCACCCCCATGAGAAGAACTCCTTCTCACATCTGCCAGAACCGCCCCTTTATAGCTCATAAGCTGACCCTCATCATGCTTCGCTTCCGAAAGGGGAAGTCAAGAGGACAATCCCTTACCCTTCACAAGGGGACAGACATCCTCAGCGTGACAAATACTGCTACACTTCTTACACCACCCATGCAACCTCTCATAGAACAGCTTGACCACCGTGACTTCCCCATTGAAGAATTCGATATCCGTTTCGAAGCATAGGGGCTTAAGACCGTCAATAGTGACACGCACTCTGCCTCTGTCAATATCGACCTCCTCCACTACCCCCAAATCAGAACCAATGTCCCTAAAAAGGGGTTCCGCCCAAAACTGGATTGGAATATCAGAGATCCGGACCCAAAATTTTAGTGATGAAGGATAGTTGGGATCCACCACTGGTGTCCACCTCACCAAAGACACCATCCATGAATCAAAATGATAAGGCTCCTTTGACAAAACCTCAACAATGTCCGCCTCCTCGTCGAAGTCGAACTGGAACTTGCCTGAGCCTAGATCAGCCCCAGCAACCCGCCCTTCAACTTGCCAAATGCGAGGCAACATGATCAACAACGATTTCATGTCTTGCATTTGTGGGTTAAAAAACCTCCCGACCACAGTTTTTGAATAACCCACAACAATAGCCGAATTATCAAAATAGGAGATCTTGATTCTACGCCTTGGCAACACCTCCCCCTCTTTCTGACCCGCTAACCCCTTACCCATCAGACAAACTTGCGACATCTCAACCCAAACCAAAACTCTCAAACACACGGCTTTGTGACCCGAAAAAACCAAGACCAAGAAGAAGAGAAGATAAACGAAAAATCAGTGCCTAGACCGAATGATTCTCAAGCTTCTTTTATAGTGAAAAAACCACCAACCAATCCCCCGAACAATTAAAACCCGATCTGGAAAATACTGAAGAAGGATCCGAAATGTAGAAGATTGATACCTCAAGGCAACAAATGGAAACATTCGCATCAAGATTGATACGACACCCTCACTCTGTACCACAAACTGTAACTTTGAAGATCGACCAAATCTAAAGAGATTCCCATACACCCTTCTCACGGAGTTATAACAACCCATATCGGATTTCGTATCTGACACTAAACGCAGATCATGAAAATCCAATCTCCGAAATCCCCCATCAAGAACACCACAAGAAATAGACAGAACCGTAACAGATTCGCCCAAAAAGAGCCAATCAATCAGAGATACAGCCTCAAACATCAGATTCACAGACCCAAAATAGATCAAAATTGAAACCACAAACCGCAAACGACCAGCCTTGCAAATCCCCCTTCTCACCAGCAATGGAATACAATCCCTTAATTTGTGTTCATCCGCGTAAACCTCTGATCTAACCAAATCCCTGCTATAGCGAAATAGAAACCAAATCTCCAGATTGAACCTCGAGACACCCACAAAAATCCCCCAAATTATTGACCATATTAAGCCCCCATCACTCCAAATCGAGAAAAAAAGGAAGCCATATCCAAACCTACACCATCGACACCCCACAAAATCAGAACAAATCGCCAGAGGACTCGGAAAGATCCCAAATCCTCCCCAAAACGAGACCCAAATCGCCTCCAGATCTTTGGTTAAGAGTTGTAAAAATGTGAAGATGATTTCATTGATTCTAGCAACCGTTACCTCCTCTTTGAAAGTCTATAGTAGTGGTTAGATGTTTTTTTAATTATAAATGATATTTTCTACACATGGGAAGTTACCTATAATATTACATAAAACTTGTCTTATTATTATAATAAAATGTTTGAAGATCCTCTTACCAAAACACTACATAAAAGTTTCCACATTACTTATAAACCAATATGTTTTTTTTGGCAAACTACTTATAAACCAATACAAGTGTGTTTATTTACGGTATATGCCATTTATACTGATTATAAATGTATATTTGTCTCTTTTACATATACATATTCTCTTTTTGCTTTACTTTTTAATTGTTTCCATTCATTCTCTTTCTTTTATTTTATATTATAATAATAGGTGATCCGAACTTTTATCATCTTCAAATTTTTATCATCTGATTAATCTTTAATGGGAAATATAGCACACTCTAGATTTTGTAATTAGCTTAAAACATGATACAATTTCGACTGGCAAAATATAATGATTAAGTAAATTTTGCATTCTGCGCTAAAAAGGAATCAATTTCTACCGTAGACCTACAACAACAACTCTTTCTCATGTGAAAGTCACTATATACCACTACCACTTAGTTTTATCTCTTCATCTTTCTTGGTCACTTTCTTTTACAATCCATCTCTCTTTTCTACTAATTATTGACCGTTTCATCCACTACTACTATCATTCAACATCACCATTACCACCATCATTATCACTACCATCACCACCATTGTCACTGCCACGCTTAGGGCATCTCCAACAAGACTCCTCATTTTAAAGGGAGCAAATCATTAAAATGAAGATTTGAAGGTGGTTTGCTCCAATAATAACCCCTCAAAAAAATCTTTAAAAACTAATTAATTTGCAATATAGTCCTTAATGTTTCCAAAATTCACTAATAATGATAGAAACTCATAAACAAATCTATAACAAATATTTTCTAATTATACAACATAAAATATTTTTTCTTTTATTATACAACACACTTTATTACATAATAAAAGTTACATGATAATATAAATTACATACATAATGATTAAAACTTTCATATAAATATATATATATATATATATCTAAAACACAATAAAAAAGTATATCAAACAATATTAAAAAATAAAATACCTTATATGATGAAATAAAATAATATGTAATTTCAAAAAACAGAAAAGAAAATTATATGTAAAAGAATAAATTACTCAATACAAATATTTTCATAGTGCTCCCATATATGATAAATTATTGCATTATTGTTGTAAAAAAAATATTTTGTAAATGGTATATCTTTTACATATCAATAATTTTAATTTAGTGTGTTTGAATTTATATAGGTATATTTATAACAATTGAATTTGATAAAATTATTTGTAAGATATATATATATATATATATATATATATATATATATATTACAATGACTAAAATGAAATTTGTAAAAATATTCGAGGGTCTCAATAATGCACCCTCAAATTTGAAGGCTCACTATTCAAACCCTTCAAATTTGAAGGTTTAATGGTTTGTTGGAATTCAAAAACCCTTCAAATTTGAAGGTTTGAAGGTTTGTTGGAGATGCTCTTATCACCATTAACAACTTCATCACTCCATCGTTGATATTGCCACCACCACCACAATTCTTGATGGAAATCAATCGATCCTCGAAGTGATATAGCCTCAAATGTTTTTTAATTTTTCATGAGTTTGATAGTTTCAAAACCTCAAAGGGTTTTGGGTTCGAGGAGAACAAAGCAAAGGTGCTTGGGTTTGAGGAGAACAAAGGAGAAGACGTCATTGATGCCATTGATGTTTAGGTGAACAAAACAGAGGGGTTTCTTTGTTAGAAGAGAAAAGTGTAGAACCACATATATATTTGAAATCCATGATAGAACTTATTTTCGATGACTCTGAACACATTTCCGTTTTGATCTTAAGAAAGTTAATAGCTAGCTTTTAAAGCTTCTCAAAGTCTCAATGACCTCATCTCAGTGATGCAGAAGGAAATGAAGCTTTTCCACTTTATCGAGTTTGACTAAAGAAGATTGATTGGCTTCTGAAAATAAAAATTTTAACTTTAAATAAAACTACCGTGCGACAACCGCACAGGAAAGTAAAAGCTTGAAATGACTAACAACAACCTTCTCGATGTATAAAAAAAGGAGAGAAGGATCTCTCTCTTTCTTATAGACTTTCTTATAGACTTGGGCAATGACTTCTTCTTCTATTTTAGAAGAATCTCTATATATTTCGTTATTTTTAATTATTTTAAATCATAAATCTGGAATTATGTTTTGACAATTTTAAAAATATGAAAGACTTAAGATTTTAAATTGTTTACTAAAATATTATAAGCCCTTGATTAAGAAGTTTGTGATATTAATAAATAAAATAAAAACACAGAATTTAAAGAACAAAAATAGTTGGATTTAAAATTTGTTTTTAATGGTATATTACCGATATTAGCATCTAATTAGTTATTGCAACTGTTTTTACATTTCCACAGAAAAAAAATATATAAATATATATATAATATAAGACTATTTTATCCCTAATTCCTGCACACCTTAAAATGATCAAAAATTTAATAATTCAACAATCTTCTTAAATTTTTAAAACTTTATACCATACCCTAGATTGTAGCATGTAATATCACTAAGGGAAATAAGTTTATTAATTAAACCCAAGTTTCTCACCAGGAAACAAAAAGAAAAGACAAACGGTAAGATATTTATTCTTCAACGTACGTTAAGATGGGCCTTCTTTATTTGATTACTTAAACAATCGATCCATAGTTCTTTATATTTCCCGTAGGCCATAACAAAAGATTCAGGCTAAATTTTCACACGATCATCTTGAAACTCATGTTACCCATACCATGTATTTTTTAGGACATCTTTTCATGAGTATATATGACACTGCTATATAAATCTATCTTAATATTTTTGGAATACAAATTTGTACCACTTTTTTTCCTTTACTCGGATCGGTTTAAAAAAAAAATCTAAACAGGTTACACTAATCGGATCTTCTCTAATTATTCTCCACAAATCGAGTAAAAATCGAAATGTATAACCTGAAATTTATTTACGGATTTTCCTTAATCTTCTACTATATTCGTTACTAAGTATATTTATACTAGTATTTTTGCAGCAGTTTTTGCTCAAAAATACTTTTTGGAAAGTTTTTGCATTTAATGCATTGACTTTAATAATAGTTACCAAAAATTTCAAATTAATTATAAGTAAGGTTTTAAAAAAATAAAAAAATCTTTCTACCTCACTCAAACATAAATATATGATTCCTTTTCATTTTTATTTGAATTTCTATTTAAATGATCTTGAATTATTCTATAATACAAGTTAATAAAAATTGTGATTTTTTTCCTGCATATGATGTAATACAAATTTTTAAAAACAGACATATATTACTCAATTTACGAGAAATGCTCAACCGTTCTAAGAATTCTAAGTATTATAATTATTTAAACTTTATAAGAAGCGTCAATCTTATAAAATGTAAATGGTTACAATCTTAATAAATAACATAGCAACTCAAGCTAATATTTCTAATACAAAACAATAAATATTTAAAATTAACATGCTATAGTGCGAGTTAAAATATCTCTAACGAAGTTATATAGCGGGACGGGTTTGTCGATATTTATATAGATTTAAAATATCATTAATTTGGTGTTACACGGATAAAACATCATTTCATTATTTTGTTAATACTATCAGTATCAGAGAATAGACATATTTAATTAAATTGATTAAATAAAAATTATGTAAAAAATAAATTATATTATGGTATTACATGTTTAAACTTTAAATCATAAAATTAAAAATTATTATATAATTATAACATATTTAACCAACAAATAAAATTTATAATTTAAAATATTTTATTTATAAATAATTTGCACCGCGGTGTACCGCATGTCCTAATCTAATTCTGTTTTTGTAAAGTAATGCAATGAAAAATTCACATTAAATGTAAACTTTAAAATCGCCCTACAGATAAGGAAAACAGTTAATAAGTAGTATATGATCTAAGAATTAATGTGTGTCGTATAAATAAGGGAAGATCAGTTCGTTTTGTTAAGGTGCCTTTTAGAATTAAGGGAAGATATGAACTCAGATTTGCAAAGTATTCAATCGGAATCCACAAAACCATATAACAATTATATAGTTTTTAAGCTATAAATCCGGTTTTGGTAGGGTTTTTATAGATAAGGAAGAAAAAAATGACGATTTAGTGCTAACATAATGCCATTAAATCAAAATAATATCTATATTTAATTTTCTTTATTAAATATTAATAAAATCGCTAAAATACAGTAATAAACTACTAATTAGTACACCTACACGACACTTTAACGGAGTAATCACACCAAATTCTATCATCACCAGAAAAAATTCTATAAATAACGTGTGAAGAGAGACCCAAAATGTCCAAATTGTGATGGATGGAATCATGGAGAGAAAATCTGTGAGTTGTTGAAGCCGCTTAGTGATATCACCACACACTTTTCAGGTTCTAAGTATCCTATTTCTAATGTCTATTTTACACAAGTGTGGAGAATTGAAATGTTGCTGAGGAAATTTGCATCTTGTGATGATGAAGATGTGGCAAAACTGGTTCAAGATATGCAGATTATGTTTACCAAGTATTGGGAGGATTATAGTTTTATTTTGGCAATGGGAGCTGTTTTAGACCCAAGAATGAAACTGCAAATGCTTAAAGTAGCTTATGAAAGAGTTGATCCAACTACTTCTGCATCGAAAATCAAAAAGCTTAAAGACAATTTGGAGATGCTCTATGAAGATTATAAGGCTAAGTCTAGGACATGTTCTTCAAGTGTTTCTGTAACTCCAAATCCGCATGATTGGATCAATGAATCTCCACTTGATGACGATTATGACAATGTAAGAATGTTGCTTTTGTTGTTTATGTTGCTTATGTTGCTTTTGTTGTTTATGTTGCTTGTGTTGCTTCTTTTCTGTAGGATCTTTTTGAGCTTGAAAAAAGCATCGGAGCTGGAGTCGGCAAGACAAAGACACATCTGGATATCTATTTAGAAGAGCCGAGATTGGAGAGAAAGTCTTTTCCAAAATTGGATGTTTTGTCCTTTTGGAAGGACAACCAGCATCGACTTAGGGAATTAGCCTCTATGGCTTGTGAAATACTAAGCATTCCCATCACCACGGTAGCATCTGAATCAGCCTTTAGTATTGGATCTCGGGTCATAACTCCTTACAGAAACCGTTTGCTTCCAAAGAATGTCCAAGCTTTGCTTTGTACCCGTAATTGGTTACGTGGTTTTGCAGATTATGAAGGTAACTAAACAAGTAAACTCTTAACTTTTACATAAAACTATTTTCCTTAATAAGTGACTTTAATTCACATCTTTAAGAGGTAACATAGAGACCAACGATGACATTGGCACAAAAGAATGTTCAAGATGTTATTGTATTTTGATTAAACAGTTGTTGTTCTATGTGATAGGACTTTTGCTACTATGCCAACACAATCTTCTTCTCTATCCTAAGAATGAAAAGCTTTTTATGGTGAGAGTATAAACGGGTCTACACGTGCCAAATAAATGGACAGAGTATAAACGGGTACATGGTCTAAATGGGCAGGGTATAAACGGGTAGGCTATAAACGGGTTCAAAACGGGCAAGGCTTAAATGGGCAGAGTCTAAATGGGCAGGGTAGTCCCATTTTAAGATCACTATGCCCAATGGTAAGATTTTTGTACACTAATTACAATATATTGGCATCTACAATGATAATATATAGATTATTATTTTTACTATATTATAAACTAAATAATTGTTTCTTTTCTGTAGATGTGCTTAACCAAATCGTTAATAATGGGAGATGCAAATGCTAGAGTTGAACAACAAGCCAACAAGCTTTAGTATTAATTATTAAGAGATTAAAAGTGAGTTTAATAGACTGTTTTTTTTTTGAACAAACTGTGAGTTTAATAGACTTTAATAATTGTAATCTAGAGTTCTTTTCATTGTATTGTATGATAGAGAAATAATTTATACTTTTTGGTATAGTGATGAGAGAGAGATTGTTGTGTACCTTGTGGGGTATGATTTTTGAATAGGTCTTTCATATTTTCATGCAACTAACGGAATTATGAATCAATTTTGTATAAATTTTGTTTTTTAAATTTATTTTCTTTTAACGTTTACTAAATATTATATTTTCGTATTTTTAAGTCAGTTTCCTTAGTAACAAAATCAATTTATAGTTAAATTTTATAAATTGGGTTACAAATGAAGTAAAATTTAGATTGGATTATATTTTCGTATTACACCGCGGGACGAAACATAATTAAATTTTATAAATTGGGTTACAAATGAAGTAAAATTTATATGTATAAAAAACTAATATATATATATATTGTTTGTGCATGTCGGATGTAATATATAAGCTATTAATATAATATATGTTTTAATCCGCGGTGCACTGGAAAATAAATGTGTTAATTTAGATTGATATAGTAAGATGATTTGTAGATGTAGTAGTTTACATCAAATACTGGTTATTCGTATTTGACCCGTTTCAAAAATAAGGGTAACAATGACTTTAAAGTCCATTATCGAGTACTGATTTTTTATTATCGGTTTTGTTATTTGATCCATTACCATCGAATTATACGACCTAACATATCCGCTTTATTAATATAATAGAATAGATAAGTATTTTATTTAGTTTATTCAATTTATATATATATATATATATATCTATTTATTTATTTATTTATATGAATATTCTGACCTGATTTGCTTTCATTTTTGGTATGATTTTATATTTCATATATATTATATGTTAGATAATTTTATTTTCTATTGTTATGTGAATTTTTGTGTATTAAATATTTATTACTCATATACTGTAGAACCTCTATAAATTAATACTCGGTAAATTAATAACCTCTATAAATTAATAAATTTCTCCGGTTCCAAGTTGGGACTAGTGTAATTTTGGACACTATTCGATAAAATAATAAATTAATAATTTTTTTGAAAACCTCATGTAAAAATATGGTCCCATCAATATCATAAATTAATAATCAAATAAACTATATATATATATCTAAGAAATATATATATATATATATATTTAAGAAAATCTAGTGAAATATGAATTTATTGTTGTTTGTTTGTTCTTGAATTTGCATTCTTGTTGGAGAGCATCTCTAATCTTTCTGACTGCATCAAAAACTTATGGTGTTGTCTTCTCAAATCGCATCCAAAAATTGTAGAGAGTTCTTGACGCGATAATTGCTTCTTTACGTTAACTGGTTCTAAAGGTACCGTCATATCTTCTTCAACTACATCATCACCTTGAAAAATAGTAGTAGCAATTTCTTCTAAACTCTGAATTTCTGATAAAAAAAATCTTTTCATAAATTAATATTTTATTAATTTATCGATAAATTATTAATTATTAATTTATCGATAAATTAAAACCTCTATAAATTAATAAAATTTCATGGTCCCGACCTTATTAATTTATAGAGGTTCTACTGTATTGAAAATGTGATTAGAATACAACAATTTGAGACAGCGTTTTAAAGATATATAAACTTATGATTTTGTAAATTAAGATTACACTTAATATAGATGTTTAATGTTTTGATACAACTACCAACAAAAAAATGTAGCTAAAAAGTTTGATTATACTGAAGTGACAGTGTAGCACATGAATCCTAGCAAGTAATATTAAATCCAAATTAGGTATCAAATTCAAAATAATGACAAAAGAGATAAAAAGGGAAAAAAAGGTATCTTGATTAATAAGAACCTAGCAAGTAGCAGTAAGAGTGATAATCTGTCAACACACTCATCTACACAAACACAAAATTTATGTATAAGTGATAACCCATAGACTCGAACCTGTCTCAAGAGTTGGAGAATCTTATTTAGTCTTTGGGTCTATAACATTAATAATGTATCTTCAAGAAATTGTTGTAACAATTCTATTCTCATTCTGTTTCTTAGGATTTATTCATCATGACAACTGTGGTGATTAACAATCTCTTTCAAATTGCTTCTAAGTGATCAACAAAGAGAGAAAATAAAGTCATCATCAAAGGAAAAGCCACAATAAAAGATTTTACCTTCTCAAGGCACTCACATAGCGATATTGGTGGCTTCTAATCCATGTCAGGATTTGATTCAAAGTCCCGAATAAAGAATAATGGTTCACACTCCATCTGCAAAGCAAAAGAGAGAGAGAGACAGAGAAAACTAAAGAGACTGAAAATCCATTAATTTAATGCACATCCAAACCACAAAGACTGTATTCTCTCCATCTCCTGTTTAGTTTGCTGCTTTTTGTCAAGTCATCTCCGCTCTTCTCTGTGAATTTTACTGCAAAAATGCAAACACACATAAATCTGATTACATTTTATACACTCAAGTTTAGATTTTTAGTCGATTAGGATATGGATTAATGTACCATGGTTTCATATTTATGTTTCTCGTAAGAGACATAGACTTGTTTGACGTATTCCCCAAAGCCAATAACCTATTTCATATGTAAAAAAAACACAAATAAAACCATAGAGCCTCTAAGCTAAACATCAAACAATGCGATTGGTCGTTTTACAACGACAGAATGGAACACGACCACCGGGAAACCAAGTAATTTCTGACTTGATTCCAACAACGTACAACACTTGGATCTTGGTTTCAACATTGTACTGTTTCTTCTGCAGGTCTAATTGTTGGACCGGTTCTCATTTTTACTTACATAATCCTTATTTGCATCATTCTAAAACTGCAGTCATATACACAAAACATTCAAACACCAACTTACATGATCTCCAGAAGCCAACTTCTCTTCCTTGAAATCCAAATCCAATTTCTACTCATCAGCTTCAGAGCCCAAGCTTAGTCGATTGACCATGAAAGACATCTTCTTCTTCTTCTTCTGGGCGGCGACGATTGACAAGGGAGAGAAAAGAAGGTCAAATTAAATTTATTATTTAGAAAGAAAAATAAAAGTTACAGGATCCGCGTGTTTTTAAAATGGATTCGATCAAACACACGGGTCTTCTTCTATGAAACTGGTCGGGTAATCAAATTTCCATTTTTCCTGACGATTGTATTCTTCTCAATTTCCAGAAATGTTTTCCTTTTTGTAAGATTGAGTGGCAATTTATGTAAATACTTGAATAATTTCGGACATGTTAAAAAAACGTACTCCTCGTTTAATAATAGGAAGATTGTTTAACGTAAGTCAAACTAAAAGAACTCTATTTAATTTCGTCAAAGCTTTGAATTTCATGGAAGTCAACAACGGCGAAGCAAATGCAAAGTTGGGAGCAGAACTCGTCCCCTGACTGGACTGAGCTGACTTGGGAATGTCTCATCGATATATTCTCACGGTTGAGCATGGAACAAAGGTGGAATGCACCTATGTTAGTTTGCAAGACGTGGATGGATGTGTGCAACGACCCGTTGCTCAACTCGATATTTGATCTTGAAACTTGGTTTCTAACTTCCACCGACTCCATGCTCATGCTTGTTGTTGAACGAAGTAAGGGCTGTCTCAAAGAGATTCGGGTGAGGCACTGCACAGATGAATCTCTCTTGCATGTCGCTGATAGGTACGTCTATGGAAAAATTTGATATTTGATTTTTTTGCTTGATTCCATGAAATTAAAGTTTTGAACTTATATTAGAATGGTATCATGCATTGAATGTCTTGAAGTAATATATAAGTTATATGAGTCTATCCACCCAACAAATTTATTTCGAGATCAGATGGAAACTCATGCTTTTTAATATTACAACATGAATTTGAAAAATCTTATCAAATTCCATATTGTTTCATCTACCTTAATTGTAGATGCCCTCATCTCGAGGTACTTTGGGTTAAGCATTGCCCAAATGTTACAGATAAATCAATGGAAAAGATAGCTTTAAAGTGCCCTAAGATCATGGAACTTGATACCAGCTGTTCTTATGCATTATCTTCTGGGTGTTTGGAAATGTTTGGTAAGAACTGCAAGAATCTTCAGATTATAAAACAAAATTTTACGGCACTATCTGAGGTCTCGAGGTTCGAGTCTTTTGATAACTACATGGAGAATCTACCTATCATTCCTATAGGGAATGTTGATTCTCATGGGATTGGGTGTCATATGCAACAACTTAAGCACCTGGAAGTCTGGAACTTCGATTCTTAACAATAACTGATAAAGCTCTTGCCAATGTTTGTAAACGATGTCCAAAACTAGAGTATCTTGACTTGTTTGGGTGTCAAAACTTGACGAGGTATGGTTTGATTAAAAGTACCTCGACTTTGAAGAATTTGAAGGAGATCAAGAAGCCGAATTTTAGAGCTTTATTCTTTTAATAATCTCTTATGGTTTTGTAATAATACTATTCTTTTCCTCCTTGGTTGAATTTGAAATGAACGTTTCAGTTGAACTCTTTTTTGGGGGTTCTTTTATCTTCTCATTTAATTGGTTTTTCATTTGACAACAAAAAATTCTTTTAATTTGTAAATTATTAGATTATAATTTTTTAAAGTTTCACAAAAGTTTGTCTTTTTAAACCAAGTGGTGATGGTATAGTGGTTTTCACTTGAGGAGCAGTTTTCCTATAGGTATCACAAAATCACAAATTTCATCTGATTCTGATTTGAAAGGAGTTGGAGAGAGTCGAGAGATTGAAGGAAAGCAGCGACGGTGGTGGTGACAGCAAGGAGAAAGCAGCAACGGTGGTACTGATGACAAGGATAATGACAAGGTGAAAGCTAACGATTTAGAATTTTAGAGGAGAAGAAGGGGATGAGAGATTGATGTAACTTTTAGTACCGAAATTAACTAATTTACCTCTTATTCAAATTTACACACAAAGGCTCAATTCAATTTTCAAACCATTACACACACTTTCATAAGAAGGAAAATAAGTATCCGGAGATACGTTATTTATGAGTATAGATAAATAGATGATCCTATACACAAATAGATTTATAAATATTTATATATTTGTATAGATTGAAATGACCAAATATAATATTATATGTAAATTACACAAACTCTCATATCTGATATCTTTCTTATCTACCACCCGGCGCTAGCCATCCTCCGAATCTTTCTCAATTTGTCTCCGCTCTTCTCTTTTGTCACATGTTTGCTTCTATTTATTATCTACATATACGCCAATTCATTAATTAATTATCATCAAACTTTTTCCAAAACAAAACGCATTAACTTTGAAAAAATATTTGTTGGATAACGATATTGTTACTTTATAACGCTCTTTACAAACAAAAACCATGCAAACTCCCACTAGTATAAAGTCAACTTTGAACCCAATAAATCATATGTAATCGTTACGTAACTGTTTTAGTACAAATGGAAATTAGAATACTAATTACCTCTTGTCTTCTTTTCTTCTCATTCTCCTCCTAGCATTAATAAAATAAAATAAAAAAGTATAATTAAAAATGGTTAATATGACATTATTTTTCAAATAAGCGAAGAGTACTAGCTTTTTTTTTTCACTACAAATGGAATTATAATAATGTTTTAACAAGGAATTAAAAATTACCACACTTTCCTTCAGCTTCGTGTTTTCTTCGGTAAGGTTGTGCACTTCCAACTCCAGTTCCACAGTATAAGCCTATAGAGGGAAACCGTATTAGCATAACCAAAAAGAAATAAAATTGCAAACCGGATTTAACCAAATGACCCTAGTTCATGTTATACAAAGTGCAGTTTCTATATATTTTTTGGTTCATAATTAACTCCGACTTACTTGTCTCCGGGCACGAGACCGAGCCGCAGATTCCCGGTTTTTGATCATCCGGCGTTGTCTCCGCTCCATCAAAACCTCAGGTGGACCGTCAATGATCCGTTTCTTGATCCTAAAAGCATCTAAACCGGTTATGTACTGATTATTACTGATCCTCCCATTCCCGGTCATACAGCTTGAAGAGTCTCCCAAAACCGAGTAATACGGCCGGTTTTCTTTGTAAACCGACCGGTTATCAGCGTAATTGTTTTGGTTCTGACAATGTAAACCGACTCCAAACTCCGGGTTATTATAATCAAAATCAGCACTGGACGACATCCTCATGGTTGTCTTCAATGGTTCTTGTACAACACCAGCCTTAACAAGAAAATCCTCGAGAGTGATCTCACCAAGGGTTTGTTGCCGGCGGATATCTTCGTCGGAGTTTTGACGGGAAGTTGACGAACGGTGATGCTGTTGTACACCGTTTTGTATCTCGAGCCAAACCTCGTCCACAGTCTTCTTGCACAAAGGAACCGGGAGGGACAACGAACCTTGCCGTGGCAGCACCGCCGGCTTCTCCCCGTGGTGAGCCACACTTCCTCCTCTTCCTCCTCCTCCTCCGCTGTTGTCGTTTTCTTCAACGGTCGTCCACAAGTTCGCTAGGAACTCGTCCATGTTCATCGCCCCGAAGCTCTTGCCGCTTTTCATCTGAATCTCGTCAAGAGTTAGCGACAAGATCGAGTTTTGTCTAGCAACCGGTGCCTCCTCCACGGGTTCTTGCACAAACGTTTGCATTTGCGTTTGCGGGTACATATGGAAGATTGAAGTCTCCGTTTCAAAAACAGCAGACATCGTTTGAACACCTAGAAATCTTGAAATTGTTAACATGCATTCATATATAGGAAACAAATGTTACCAAAGTAATACAAAAATAAAGACGATAAGTTTCGTTACCTTGAAAAAAAAAAGTTGTAAGAAGGAAGAAAAAGAAGAAAGGGAAATAGTTTAGGATTTTGTCAGTGGAAACTGATACTTTTAAAGTGAAGAAGAGGCGGAGTCTACAATGGTGTGGATATATATGCAATATGCATGCACGCGACTGTGATATTTATTTTCATTTTTTATTTATAAAAACACGTTTATTGGAGTAGTAGTGAAGTAGAAGAGTGTAAATTGTAACTGACAAAAGCTACCAAATTAAAAATAAAATATTTTGACATTGATTAATATGGTACGTCGAATCTGGATTCTATTATTTTTGCCTCTTTGTTTATCGATTGACACGTCCATGACACTTGTCTCAAACGTTCTGCTAAAAATCTATCTTATATTCTTCTTGCGAAATTGTGTTATCTTATTTTTTCACTCGTATACGGAATTTTTACCTCGTAGCTAATTGGCTATTCATTGAATCCTATCGGAAACGTTTGTTTGACTGTCTTCTAATATATATACCATAATAGTTTTATATTGCAAGATTTTACAGTATATATTCTACACGTTTACAATACATTTGAAATGTTTTACAATATGTCGTATATGCATGGAATATATCTTCTAGAAGGTTGTAGCTTTAACACAATACAAACAAAGAAATTTAGATGTATTGGCGTAAATACGTGCTGCTTGCTTTCACATATGCTGCAACTAGATGATGTCAGGGCAATGTGAAGAAGTAAATAACGTTTAACTTTTTAAAATATAAAATAAATTAGAAATGTTATTTTGTTGTTGAAGATTGTTAATGGTAGTAATTAATCCAAAATTTATATCAGTTTTTACGGTTTTGAAAATTTTTATGAATAATAGCATCAGTTGATAAAAAGTAATAAATAATAGAATCAAAATAAGACATGAATTTGACAAAAGAATAAAAAGAGAGACAGAACTAAAGACATGTAGAAACTTGGGATACGAATGGACCGGTTGAAAAAATATTATCATAATGACTGTTAAGCTATGGCTTCCATTGGTAACATGTGAAAAAATAAGTAGTGAAAACTGCAGATACATGTTTTGAGTTACTATAAAAAAAATAATTTAATTTTATAAAGAAATTTGATGGGTAATAATAGTTAACAAAAAGGAAGTGATGGGTAATATTTTTTTTTTTAATTTAAATTACTGAATAAATTAAAGAATTAATACAAAGTTTATTAACATATGGTAACATGAGACAGTTTTGGGGACAACTCAAGATTTGTGATATAACCATGGGACCTTTTTTCAGCGACTACATTTGTGAAAGTTTAGTGGACAACTTTATGGATTGAAATTTACATCCAAATTGTATATTTAATAAATAATTAATCAGGTAATTTTTCAATATTTTTAAATGGGGTAAAATCGAACTAATTCACTTTTACTAGCCAAAACATTGATATTATCTAATTTTTGTCGTTATCTTATTTTGATAAAATTATTAAGCATATAAAACTAAATATTTTGATATTCAAATTAATTTATTTAACGAAGTTTCTTGCCAAAAAAAAATTATTATACTAATATTTTCAGTAGACGTTAGTTTCATTTTTAAGAAACTTTAATTGTTTTGTTTGTTTCCGCCAGAAATCACGATTACTTTCTCCTGAAACTGGGCTAGTCAATCATAATCGACCGTTACTTTATCAAACAAAGATAAAAGTAAATTCAGCCAAACGACCTAATTGAAATATTTGTTTTTATAGATATATTTCTATATATTACGATCTAGATGTTGTTATAATGTTACAAAAAGCATTGAAATTCTTAACAAGTTGGGTGTTAGGTTGAAATAATAAGCTAGATTATCAATTACCTTAATATGTGAAGTGTTATTTAATCTATACCCTACATTTTATTGGCAAAAAAAAACACTTTAAATTTTACATACCAACTATAATAGATCAATATGTTGACTAGGAGAGGATCATATATTAACGGATCAAAATCCATCTAAAATCAGTCATTACGATGAATTTAGGACAAAAACTGCTATAGAGAATTTACCTTTTCTTGTAGTGGATAAAACAAATACTATGTCAAAAAACACAAATATTTTACAAACACAAATTCAATGTTTGTCAATCAAAATCAACGAATCAAGCAAGAAAACGAATAAATTAGAAATAATAACTTAGTCTCTAAACTGGCTCAGTGATCACAGTCTTTGGTTTGTACATTGGGAGATCTTCTCCTAAAAGAAGTGATTTTAAAATCGCATCGCAGACTCCATCGTAGTGCACGATCAGGTGACCTCCTTTAGGGACCTCATGGTACCTAATCCATGGTAGCTTGCGGCACAAACATCTTTGCAGCTGAAACGGTATCACTTTGTCTTCGTAGCCTTGCCATATTTGAACAGAATATGAGATATTTTTGGGTTCAGACAAAAACGGGTTGGGTAGGTCTGCCGGGTCGAAGTCCCACTCGTCGAAGGCTACCAAAAAATCGCTTCTCAGCGTTTCGAACACGCCATGTTCTCGTAACTTCTCCTGTGGACACATGCGTTTAATATATATGACTATATGAGAGTATTCATAAACTGAAATTTAGAAAAATTATGAAGGTTATCAGATTTTGCTACAACTTTATTTTTGTAACTAAAAATAGATTTAGTTATCTGTTTTGTTAGGGTTCGATTTATCTAGATTTATTTCGTTATCTGTTTTTTAGGGTTCGATTATTTACAGATTTTGAGAATGTGGAGTTTCGAATCCATCTGTTTTGTTAGGGTTCGATTATTTACAGATTTGACTCAAAAATAGCTTTTGGATTTGAGTATTTGCGCCTTCATAAACTGAACGATTTTTTTTTTTTCCCAAGTGTTGGTGATTGAAATGTTGGGGAACTGAAGCTTCTCATTTCTCTGTACTCACACAACAGGTTAGTATCACTCAACCAATAGTTAAACATTATTATTACACACGAATATTGGTGATTGCTATGTTTTGTCCTTTGAGTCTGATTCGTATAAATAGTGATTAGATTAGTGAGATTTTACACAGTTAGATATTGGTTTAAGAGCATCTGTATGTGTCTGAAGTAGTGCAGTATTGTCTGAATTGTTGCTTAATGTGAGCTTTGTATAATATGTATCTCTATTTTATCTATAAAGGTTAAAATTTATATTATAACATATAATGTTGGACAAGGCATGGGTGCATCTATGCAGGTAAGGAATTATATTTCATAATTAGGTTTTATTTTGGGTTTGGATACTTTAAGATGTTCTTTTAGTTATGATTTTTTTCTTTAATTATCCATTCAATGCCTTGGAAAGTGAACTTGGCAGAATCAAGAATCAGGTTAGATACTTAAGAGTTCTCTACTATTCATCAGCCAGTTAGAGTAATATAAATTGATGTTATTTTTGTTTATGTTACAGAGACCAGAAGCTGAAATGGATGAAAACTCAGCTGCAAGAGTAACATATTCTTACTTCTTTTCATATCAGCTAAGTGATTCTTCTTAGTGTCGTTTATGATTCTTAGTTGCTCATGAAATTGTTGCAGAGTGTAAACAAAAGAGCACATCCTAAGTGTGTGTTTGTTGATTGGTCTGACATTGATGAAAATGTTGGTGAGGGTCGGATTCTTTCTTCTGATCCGGATGACATAGTGAATGACTGTCGTCTTGGCCCTTATGATCTCAAAGTGTTAGTTGAAGCTGCATATAAACCAGATGCATTTCTATGGAGACCTGCACAAAAGATCTTTCATATGAAAGAAGCTGTTGGACATATAATCGCATGGCCAACTGATAAGTGTAGACTGGTAGACAACAACATCCAAATGGAAGACATTGCCCCTATGGTATTTATAATTTCTAGCAATGTGTTAGCAATGTATTACCCCTGTCTATAATGCTAATTAATTATATTGGATTTGTTTACTGATTGTGTTTAACAGGGTATACAAGGAAACAAATGTAAACTATTGGATTTGTCTAAGGGTGACGTCATTGTTGCTGAGGGGCGTTGGGAGACACAAGAACCAAGTGCGTTGGTTAACGGAATTCCTCTTGGACCAAAAGCAGTTAAAGTATTTGTGGATTCAGTAAAGCAGCCTGATACATCACTATGGAGACCTACAGCTGAAATGTCATTTCTTGAGGACTGTTTGATGGCTTACGTATCTTGGCCCCTGAGTAAGGTTGATTTTGAAAATCCCTCAACTCCAACTGGTCAGAATGCTACATCACATGCTTCTTTGTCTGCATCAAAGGCCAAGTCTGCAGCCACAGCTTCTAAGTCTGCTACAGAGTCCAAAACTTCAGCAACAGCTTCAAAGGCTGCATCGCAGGCCAAATCTGCATCTATGTCTTCTAAGTCTGCATCTGGTTCTGAGTCTCCTGTTGATGATGCAACGGGTCCAATATCACCAATAAAGAATACTTTACCATCACAGTCTCCTCTCAGGAAGTCTCCAGTAAGTGTTTTCATATGTTATGAAGTTGTTTTTGTTAATTATATGATGACTGATGGTTTATATTGTAAACATGGCAGCGCATTAATAAAGTTATTTCCAAGGAGAATAAGAAGTGCAAGTTGATGGATTTAACTGAAAAGAATAGGGTTGTGGCTGAAGGACGATGGGGAACAAATGATCCAGAACATAAGGTTCACTTTACTCGCTTGGGTTCTAATGCAGTTAAAGTGTGGATAGATGTTGTGAAGGTGAAAAATGTAAAAGTTTGGAGGCCATCCGATGAAATAGAGATTATTGAAGATGCACTTAGCTCTTGCATTGCTTGGCCAGAGAACAAGGTCATTATGTCTTAAACTGATGGTTTTATTGTGTAATGTTAAGTACTTGAGATTGCTTGTTTATTTTGGATGTTCTTGAGACTTTGATGGTAAACTGATGTTCTTGAGACTTTTGTTATGTATTTTGGATCTGAGACGTTTATTAATCAGATTTTATGAGATTTTATAAAACAGGTTATGTGTGCTATAATCACATATCAGAAAATGCTATAAAAGTACAGGTAAACGTTATGATAAAAGAATATACCATAGCACAGTAAACAAGATAAAACAGCATTTCGCAACAGCTATATTAGATATGTATAACATAGCACGAAAAATTAAATATTGTATAAATTTTTGCAAAATTATAATCTTGATAATACAGCAGTTTATTAGAGCTATGCTATAAAACTATAACATAGCACGAAAAAACAAATGTTGTATAAATTTTTTCAAAATTATGATCTTGATAATATAGCAATTTCTTAAAGCTATGTTATATTTTTATAACATAGCATACGTAATAAGTGCTATTGTATATGGGGTACATATAATAACAGTGCCCTAAAACAGCGCTCATGAAAACGCTATCAAAGACCTATGATAGCGTTTTTCTCTGGTTAACAATGTGCATATTTGTTGTAGTGCAAATAGATACTTATATTCAGTATCACATTTTTTTTTTGTTCTCGTCTAGAACTCAAATTCCCAGTTTATAATAACAATCGGCAACACTAACACTACAATAATTAATTTAACTTTAGTATAAATTCTTATTTAATTGGTTGTAAATACATGGCTTTGAAAAAAATTTCTCCTAGATCAGGTCATGGATAATATTGGGTGTACGTACATTTGGTGATAAATTAGAACTTAGAAGTTAGACAATAATTTAGAAATTAATGAACTATATCGAAAAAAGCTTCAAGAAAAGAGTAATAATAGTAACCTTCGTGAGCATTGGGAAGCCTTTAGTGTGCTTGAGGACTTCGATGTCTTGGTCATTGAAGTAAACAGGGTTTTTCTCTAGCATCGAAGTTGTAGAGAACATGTTCTGAGTCACTAACCAATGTAGAAGTCCCGGAAAATACTTTGCGATCCAAAGTGACCATTTCGCCACTTCTCTTCTGTAGTCTTTTTGCATCAGACTCTTTGGAATCGACGGCCATCTATAATTCACCACCGGAGCCACCATTGCCACTCCTGCTAGCCTGTTCAGTTTCATTTATTTGTGAACAATCCATAAATTTGATCGTAACTAATATAACAAACACATTATTCTTACATTTGTAATTTGTGTTACTATTTTTGTCAAATTCATTCGATAACAGCATAATGTGGATCAATGAGTTCGAATCCAAGAAATTGACACTACTCATAAGGTCTAAATTAATTGAAACCGAATCAAATCAAAATTAATTAGATCCAACCAACCATCCTGAACAACAAGTTTTTTTTTTTATATAATGAGATATAATATATATATTAAAAAAAAGCAAACTAAAACAGGCAGGACTAAGCATAGACTGTGTTAGTTGGGTACAATTATTGTTGCGACAAGGAAGAAGAATAAAACAGCTGTGCACGTGCTATAGACTAGACTATAGTGAAGGTTTAAATATAAAGCATCAGTTATTGTTATGAGATTTTTGTCCAAAAGTTTTAAAACAAAAATTGATCCTTCAGTATGATTTTGAACGTGTTAAAATTCTCTGACAAATTTGGCCAATCTTGAAGGAAATATTTTTACAACATGTGTGTGTACTTGGAAGATTGACTTTGAAGTAAATTTATTTAGTCGACATATTAGTTGTGTTTACCTTTGAGGAATGTGTTTAAGGCAACTCCAAACAATGTACGAACCCATTGAGATTCCGATCAAATAAAACCTGGATCCGATCTTTAACCGATCCGCCAGTTCTTCGACATCGTAGGCTTCGCTCTTCAACGAACGTTTCGGATTTGGGTCGCTTTCTCCGTAACCAGCTCGATCGTATAACACAAAGGATATCCCAACTTCATTCACAAGCTCCTGAGATTATAACTAAAACAAGCCTCATTAGTCTTCCAACCAGCTACTGTCTAATAAAATCTCATTTTCTAACTTAATATTTACACAAAAACATTCCACATTAAAGAGCACAAGGAAAAAAAATCATAGGTGATCTCTAGAAGTCAGTTTCTTGAATCTTGTAATGGACTGGAATCCGAAGATGCTGAATTGTCAGAATTTGAAGCATATAGTTTTGGATCTATGTGATTAGAACTTAGAAGTAATTCCAAAAAAATGACTCAGATTAAAAAAAACATAGGAATCAAGAGGATCAGTGTATACTTGTGAGACATTGAAGTTCATATCTTTGGAGCTACCAAATCCATGAACAAGAACGATGGTGAACTTTGCATCATCTTTGGGGACACCTCTTTCCTTGTAAGCCAAGTATCTACCATCTCGAAGTTTGATTCTTCCTTGATGATCCGCCATTGTTGGTGTTGACCTCGCGAAGAAGAGAAACGAAGAAAGGAGGATTAATATGTTAAAGCATTAAGACTAGGGAGAAAGGGAGCTAGCTGGAATTATTAGTGAATCATTATTATAATTATATAGTACTGTTGAATAAGTATTATTTTTTTTTATACAACAAAGATTGGGTTTCTCTTATTGGTTTGATTATCAACTTTTAAAATAGAATACTTTAGGGATCATTGGAATATTCGGAGCTGCTTTGAAGGATAGAGGGAGGGAGCCGGAGAAAGAAAGGACAATTTACAAAATTGTTTGTTAATATTTTTATTTTTTGCTGTTTTTGTATAAAAATCCACTCAAATCAGTATTCATCTTGATATTTTTTGCTATGTCTAGAAAAACTGTAAAAAGGAGTGTGTAAAATTAGTGCTCCATTTGGCCTTCTCTCATGGCAATTCACTTAGGCTAATCCGGCCCTGACCTTAAAGCTTACTTATCAATTGAGAACACTAGTTTTAAGTATCAAGACATAGTTAACTCCTTTGCACAAAAAAAAAAAGACATAGTTAACTCCAAACCCTTTCCACTTTCAAAATGCCAACTTCATGATAAAATCTTGCAAATATGTTAATAAACTAGGTTTTCACCTACGGGTGTACCGCGAGACTAAATTATAGATTAATGTATTTTAAATAATAATTTTTAATTTATTTAGTTTTCAAAATTTTAATTAATTAAATTTTATCTAATTAATTTATAATTTGTTCAAGAACAAGATGACCTAAATTATCTTTGTCCAAGAACAAGATGAGCGATTAATCAATAACTCAAGTTACATATTTTCAATAATGACTTTTTTTTTACCAATTTTTTAAAATAAATAATTTAAATTGATGGTTTCTTTGGGTGTAAACATGTCCAGCTCAAGGTAGATAGAAGTGTGACTGTCCATGGTGACTTTTGGTCAATTCTAAAAATTAATCTTCTACAGAGGCCTATTTAAAAATAATTAATTAAATTAGTCCAAAAAGTCCAATTTTTTTTTTGAGATTAATATTAAAAGTCTTAAAAAGAGGCGGAAAATTTAAAATTTTCACATTTTTTACTTGATTTGGGCCCAAATTTTTTTAAAAGTAAATTTATTTTGAAAACCCTTAATGTTTATTTTTTATTTTTTATGTCAAGTATTCTACACTCTCCCACACAGTACATATTTAGTAAAGATGGCCAAAAGAATATATTTTTTGGTCTTAAAGCCCTAAATTATGTGACCGGCATACCCTATAAAATTATGGTGAGCATAATTATTCGTGGGCCAGATGGTCGTGGTAATGGACTCGAGAAAATTGGTGACCAAGATTAGCTGAGCCTCAAAGTATGTGTGCCCGTGAACAAGGGTCCAGAATTGTACATGTCGAGCATTGCTATTAGCTTAGTTGTGTATGAGCATGAGACTATATATGATTCGAGAAACTAAGCACCACCCCAGTGGTCACAACAAGGAGCATTGGTTCGTTTGCGAGAAGAAGTAATCCAAAATCAAGATACTTAAAGCCATTTGCCAAACATCTACATTGGTAGTAGTAGTAGTTGCATTACCACTAATTATCCTTAAAAAGATCTTTTTTTCTTTTGAGTTCGATAAACTTATACCAAACAAATTGTAATTTAGATTGAAAAAAAAAAAACTTATTAAATCGAGAATCTTACAAGAAGAAGTCGAATAGCCTCTTTTCTCCAAAGGTAGGGTTTTTATTCTCTCGCTGTCTCACACATATCATCCAGTTTTTATTATACACAAACACACAAACACACAAACTTTGTCTTCCAAATTTTGTCACATTTAGCCCCAATTGTTTTAGGTTTTTTTTTTTTTTTTTATCTACTTTGTCTCTGCTCTAACCACAAAAAATTAGGGTTTTTTTTTTTTTTTTTTTTTTTTTTTTATTCTTCTCTAAAGAAAAAAATTTACCGGAGGAAGAAAGAAAAAATTAACCTCGAAATTGACTTCATTCTCCAGTTCCTAGGGTATCTTCTTTCTGGGTTTTTTGTTTTGGTTTCGTCAATGAATTCGTCTTCTTCGTATTGTTCAGAACTGTTTTTGCCGAGTCCTTTAGTAAACTTCCCTGAGCTTTGTTTTGTGATCTCGATGGGATTTTTCTGATTTTTTCGATTTCTGTTTAGTTTTTCGAATTGAGAAGAGAAGAGATGATTGCGGAGAAACCTGTTTGGGTTAAACATGAAGGGTTACAGATATTTTCTATTGATGTTCAGCCTAATGGTGAAAGGTTTGCTACAGGCGGTGGTGACCACAAGGTTTTGTTTCTCTCTTCTTCTTCTTCTATTGCTTTTGGTTTGCTAACTGCTCTGTGGTTTCGTTATTGATTGGTGAGGGTTTGCACCTAGTTTGGTAGCTTGTTTGAATTGGGATTTAGATGCACCTTTTCTGTTAGATTGGTGCAACTGCTTCTTAGAGCTAAATTTCTTAAGGCTGGTTCTTTCACGGCTTAGTATGTATGTACATGTGCAGTTCTTTAATCTATGTTTCTTGTTTGGATTTAGTACTGCTGCTTTCTTTTGAGCTTTGAGAATGTTTGTCTATTAGACACTATGCATTTTGGATGTTGATTACTTGAAATTAAGTACAAACTGTGGTTTGTTATGCCAGTGCTTGTGTTCTTCTTGGCTTGATGAAGATTGTAGGCTTTGTTTCATTTGTGCCCATGTCACTGGCATTGGTCTGTTTATCCTTTTCCCTCATTGAATGGAACAGAGGAGATTTTTAGTTGAGAGTATTGCTTTCATAAGTTAGGAAGTGGTTTTTAAGCTGTTTAAATATGGGATAAAGGAATACATCTGTTGGATACTCGATACTGTTTTTGCTTACATGGTTGTAATTGATTAGTGAGTGGATGCATAGCTGAACCTTTCTCTTAATTGTGCTTGGTAGTTTTAGTAATCGTAGTCTGTTAATATCAATATAGGTCCGCATATGGAACATGAAGTCTGTTGACAAGGATTTGCAAAACATAGATACAAAAGAGAGGCTTCTCGCAACTCTTCGTGACCACTTTGGTTCAGTCAATTGTGTTAGGTGGGCTAAGCACAGTAGGTACGTGGCATCTGGTTCTGATGATCAGGTGATTCAAATTCATGAGAGGAAGCCTGGTTCAGGCACCACTGAGTTTGGTAGTGGAGAAGCCCCCGATGTTGAGAACTGGAAAGCTGTTATGACTTTAAGGGGCCACTCTGCCGATGTGGTAAACGCCATTTTGCTTTTCTTTATTATCTTCAATGGTCATTTCAGTGGTTATGTAATAACTGAGGTATATTTTTTTTTCTAATTATCCTTGAAGTAGGTGGATCTTAATTGGTCTCCAGATGATTCGATGCTTGCTAGTGGGAGTCTGGACAATACAGTTCATATATGGAATATGCGCACTGGTATGTGTACTACTGTTCTCAGGGGTCACTTGAGCTTGGTTAAAGGCGTAACCTGGGATCCAATAGGGTCATTTATTGCTAGCCAATCGGATGACAAAACTGTGATAATATGGCGAACAAGCGACTGGGGCATGGCTCACAGAACAGATGGTCACTGGGCAAAATCGGTATGCGATATTTGTTTTAGCTATTCTGTTAGAATGTTTTAACATAAAAGAAATGATTGTATAAAGAATTTGATTAGTGTTTCCAACTCTGTTATGTGAAAGTTTTTGCTTCCCTGTTCTCCTAGGACGTTTACTGCTAATAGGATCTGATATATATATATTTTTTCTAGCTTGGATCAACATTTTTCAGGCGACTTGGATGGTCCCCTTGTGGCCACTTCCTTACTACCACTCATGGGTTTCAGAAGCCGAAGCATTCTGCTCCTGTGTTAGAAAGAGGGGAATGGTCTGTAGCATATGACTTCTTAGGTCATAGTGCTCCAATCATTGTTGTTAAGTTCAATAATTCAATGTTTAAAAGATCCCCCTCTAGTACCCAGGATACTAAACGAGTTGGGTGGAGCAATGGAACATCAAAGTCAGGGGGGAAAGATTTGCAGTCATACAATGTTATTGCAATAGGAAGTCAAGACCGTACTGTAACTGTATGGACAACTGGAAGTGCGCGTCCTCTTTTCGTCGCGAAGCATTTCTTTGGGCAAAGTGTTGTCGATCTATCATGGTAAAGTTTGCCCTTTTTGGTTCAGAAATCTGCATATCCAGGGATTTCATGATTTGCAGTTATGTCTTCATAATAGGTTTTTGTTTGTGTCTCAAAAGTACATTGATCTTTTAAATGATATATTTAACCTTCGGAAATTACAGGAGTCCTGATGGATATTCACTTTTCGCATGTTCCTTGGATGGAACAGTCGCGATGATTCACTTTGATCCAAAAGAACTAGGCGTCAGGCTGACCGATACTGAACTCGAAGAATTGAAGAAAAGTCGATATGGAGATGTCAGAGGCCGGCAAGCAAACTTAGTTGAGTGCCCAGCCCAGTTATTACTTGAAACTGCCTTGACAAAGCAAACAGGTACTAAGAGGTCGGCATCGGATGTTCAACAAAATCAGGTTACCGCAAAACCATCTGCTAGTGTCGAGATTACTGCAAAGAGGCGTAAGTCGCCAGTCGATGATCGGGATAAGACAGCAGATGCTACTACGGGTGACACATTAAATAAAGCATCTATCTTAAATAGGGTATCTAGTCCTGTGAATCAAAAAGTGTATAGAAGGCCTGACGGAAGAAAGAGGATCATTCCTGAAGCTGTTGGAGTTCCCCAACAGGAGAATAATATCGCGGTTAATGGGATTGGGCAAGCTCAAAATTTTCTGCCTGCTATCACTGCTGCTCCTGGTATGGGAGATAATGGAGATTTTCCTGTGGAGATTAGCAATAGGGATTCATCTGTGAAAGAAATAGTGTGCAGGAATCCTGATCTTAAAGAGCGTTCAAGGATTACAGCTCGTACTACCGTAACTGAGAGTCTTGTGATTGATAAGGTTCCTGGAACCTCTGGTAACGATGGAGTTTTAAATGTTGAGCAATCCGTAGGTATAAAAGAATCTTCTAGCACAGATCTGTTGATAAGGGTGTTTGATTGGAAAGAAGGGAAAGCTGCACCACCTGTTTGCTTAGAAGCTTTTCCAAGGGAGCATGCTTTGGACACTGTTGGTGCAGTAAGTACTTCTATGGTCAAGGAAACTGAAATTATTTGCAAAAAATCAGGCGAAACTCTTTGGTCTGATCGGATTATGGGGAGAGTCACTGTTTTGGCTGGAAATCCAAATTTTTGGGCTGTTGGATGCGAAGACGGAAGCCTCCAGGTAAGAGTAATATTTTTGCTACATTTTATATTTACGAAGAAACTCCGTTGATCAGAGTAGACCTCATGGTACTTTCCGCTTTCGGCATTTGATATCATTCCTATTCAAACACCCTCATTTATAAGTTGGATTTTATAGCAGCACTCCCTCTTGGTGTTGATATTCTGAGTCACTAAATTTTACATCAATAGTAATATTTCTTTCGGGACCTGATCCACTTAGAAAATGCTTAGTTCAAGATTTGAGGCTTTGAGTATAGTAAACTCTTGGTGAAGGAATTTCTTAGCGACATATATAACCTGAATGCGATGTGGTTCTCGGGATAATATGTGGTAACATGTATACTCTCTTTTTTAATTTTTTTTAAAGGTGTACACTAAGTGTGGAAGGCGTGCTATGCCTACAATGATGATGGGGTCTGCCGCAACATTTATTGATTGCGACGATAGCTGGAAACTGTTGCTTGTGACAAGAAAAGGATCTCTATATGTATGGGATCTATTCAAAAGAAAATGCGTTCTCCATGACTCTCTATCTTCTTTGGTCTCTTCCGATGTCAATTTATCTTCCACAGGAAAAGGTATGCTCCAATTCTAGAATACATTTCTGGCTCCCCATCGTCCAAAACATGTCTCTTGAGGCACCATACTATATTTTGAAATGGATGGGATGGGCAATCCAGTTAAAAGAATGAAAACTAGTATTTACTAATTTGATCTCGTGGGTGACTTGGTAGTGGAGATACTAACTTGGTTTTTGAATGAGATGTTATGTCTTATAGCAATATATGAAGATAGCTTATTGGTTTGGACTGTTTTACTTACCTAGTGGAATCTGTTAAAAAATTTAACCCTGTGTGATGCGACAAGCTCTGTTGACACATTGTTACGATTGTGCAGGAACGATAAAGGTGATATCTGTGAAATTATCCAAATCTGGTTCACCACTTGTTGTTCTAGCCACACGTCATGCATTCCTCTTCGACACGAGTTTATTGTGCTGGCTGAGAGTAGCTGATGACTGCTTCCCGGCCTCAAATTTCAGTAGCTCCTGGAATTTGGGCTCAGCTCCATGCGGCGAGCTTGCTGGTTTGCAGGTTGATGTCAGAAAGTACATGGCTAGAAAGCCAGGGTGGAACAGGTTGGGCTTTTCTTCCATTCCTTGGATGTTGGCCCTGAGATGGACCACCTATTCCAAGTCCTTAAAGACGCTTATTTCATTTTACAGGATAACTGATGACGGAATGCAAACACGTGCACATTTGGAATCTCAACTTGCCTCTTCCCTTGCACTTGAGTCCCCTAATGAATACCGTCAGTGTCTCCTCGCCTATGTGAGGTTTTTAACAAGGTATGTGCCCTTTTCTCGTATAAAATCTTTCAGTTCAGATGTCGATACATTTTAGTATAAATAAGGATTAGGTCTCTCATTTACAAAACTCATCCAAGTTAGAGGGATCTTTGGAGGTTTATTGGCTTTGTGAGAGCTTAAACATTTTATACCGAGGAGAAAATATATTCTCAATTTCAGATTCTGTGTCGTTTTTTGTCGTGACAATAAAGTTCTATGTCTGCGTCTTTTTCAACTCTATCATACTGCACATACTTACGGTCAGTGTCTTTTTCTGCAGAGAGGCAGACGAGTCTAGATTAAGAGAAGTCTGCGAGAGCTTTCTTGGACCTCCAACTGGTATGGCTGAAGCAGCATCTTCAGACAAAAACTTGTCTTGGGATCCTTATGTTCTGGTAATTACTTTTTCTTGATCAAGGTCTAACCTATTTCCAATTAGAATACTCCAAAACTTGATTTTAATTTCCAGGGGGTGAAGAAGCGTAAACTTTTGAGAAACGATATTCTCCCTGCAATGGCGTCAAACAGAAAAGTGCAGCGTCTACTCAATGAGTTTATGGATCTTTTATCTGAATACGAAGACGCAGAAACAGCAGATCCTGGCGCCAAGGGCTCGACACTTACCATGAACTGTGGTGGAGTCCCATCTTTATTGGATCAAATAAGCTCTGACCCTCCAGCCATGACAGCTACTACTCCTATGACAACAGACATTGACAAGCCAGTTTCTCTGGTAAAGTCAGCGGCTTTGGAGATAAGTGTGTCCGAGAAACCGGGTTCTGAAGACCCGGATAGACAAGACCAGAACTCAAAAGACTCGGGCTCCTGAACTTCTCTCTATGTTTCTTTTGTATATCAAGCTCAGAGAGCTGTGTAAAGGTTCTCAGTTTAGGCGTCTTTTAAGATTGATAACAGAGAAAAATGATGAGACGTAAGAGAGGAATGTTCTCAGGTTAGTTATAGAGTGACCCGGTTTAGTATCCCATATGAGTGAGATGGTATTTGTTTTAGTTTTTTTTTTTTTTTTTTTTTTTTTTTTTTTTTTTTCACTTATCAAAATTAACAATATTTTGTATCAATCGATTTTTTTCTTTTTTTTGTTAAGTCTTACCATTCTAAAATACAATGTTTTTCTATTAACTCCTTTGTCAAATGTCAAAGAAAAATGTGAAATGTAATTTTAGGCCAAAGTTCCAAAACTGATTGATTTATCCCCTATATATTAACAAAGAAGCACTAAAAAAAAGCTGAGTTGTTGTGGTCATAGAGTTCATGTACCTTTCTAATAAATGCTTTTACTTCTCATTGTTATTTACATAAATATGTCATTTAAATATTATGAGCTAATGCTTTTTTTATTAATTTTAAAAAATGAAAGATTTAATCAACTATTAAATAAAAAAAGTATTTAATTATCATTTTTATAACCTATTTACTTATTAAAAGTAAATTACATTTCACAAACAAGAAAAAAAATTATTCATTTATTTATCACTATTATCATTTTTCTCATTGCATTTTTAAACTTAGAATTAGTTTAAATTAAATCTATTAGTTTTAAAATATTGTTTTATCTATTTAATGGTACAGCGACATTGATAATAATGTGAAACATAAATTATATGAATTTAATTTTTAGAAACACAAAAAGACATCAAAACTTTCTACACCACCTTAAAACTCTTTTCCAAGTTCAAATATTCCACGGGTGAAACGTATTTGAATAAACGAAAAAAAATTTACTTACATATTTTGTTTTACACAAACAAATCTTAAATCTCAAATAATAATTTTATTCATAATATTTTATTTAAATCAATTTATCCCGCACATAGTGCGGATCGGTACCTAGTTGACTATTATATGGGATATTCCTGGGCAATCGGGTACCTAATCGGGTTTCGGTTCTATCCAATCGGGTTTTTGGGTAAATCGGTATAAAAGACCTATAGATCCCATTCGGTAATTTACAAAAAATTTGGTTCGGTACGGTTAGTAAATGGCCGGGTTCGGAGCGGTTTTCTACTCTATTACAAAATCCGAAATAACCCGAAATTTTTCCGGGTTATAACCGGTTCTGTTAGTTTCAGTAACCAAAGTAATCAAATAACCGACTAAAACCCGAGATAACCGATTAAAATTATAAATACCCATGTAAAAAACCAAAATAACCGATTAAACCATAAACTAAAACCATAACATTAAGTTTCACCATAACACAACCAAATACCATAACATTAAGTTCAATAAACTCACAACCAACTTAAAACAAAAGATAGCACAAGTTCAAATAGCCGATGAAAATTGGGAACAATGAAGAAGCATCCACACTAACAAAAAGGTTCTTGCTGCTCCATGCCCCTGGGAAACAAATGAAACTTGAATGATTCAGCCAAGTAACAGACAAAGTCTCAATGAGAGTAATAAACAGACTAATACACCTAAAGACATTAAGTTTCAATATACCTTTACTATTGCCGTAATCCATGCCTTAAAAAACACCACATAAGAAGACCAATACAAAGATAGATACCTTCAAAACATCAAACAACAGAACTAGTATTAAATCGGGTACAAATATCAAACCAGAGAAAACTTATTGAACACTAACAAATAGAGGAGATTGATTACCTTTTCTTTTATGAGAATAACTAAGCCTCAAGATTATTTTCATCTCCAATACCAAACTTTGCAAAACAGTGTTAAAATTAAGTTAGAAACAGAATTATAAAACAAAGTATTATCATTTATGAATATCAAAATTTGTTAAAGATTACCTTTCTCAAGCTGATCAAACATTTCAAACTCTGAGAGCAGTTGAGCACTTGTGATCACTGTCGGGTCAGCACCACTCTTGATATCTTGCCTCATCCATTGCTCAGTACACATGAGGTCCTCAATCATGTAATGAGTCAGACAGGACCTATGAGGGTCTAAAATTCGACCACTAGTGCTAAAAGCACTCTCTGATGCAACATATGAAACTTGCATAGCAAGTACATCTTTAGCCATCTCAGCCAAGACATGATACTTGAAGGAATTCACTCTTCACCAAGACAACACATCAAATTCTGCACCCCTAATATGCTTTGGATTCTCAATAGGATATGTGAGATAAATCTCTAACTCACGCCTTACTTCTTCATCTGCTTTGTCAGCTACCATCTCTTTATAAGCTATATCCATTCTCTCATAACCCAAATCATCAACCAAATCCATCTTCTCAGGAATCACAGTTGATTGATGTTGTTTAGCCCTGGTAATATGAGAAGATGCACCATTTGTATGGCTGTAAAGAGCAGCATACTCCTTATACATTGAGTCGACGACGTAGAAAACTGAATCATACATATCCTTGGAGTCAACAATATCTTCACCATACAGTTTCTCAAAACACATCTTGGCAAACTTAATCTTCTTTGTTGGATCAAACACAGTTGCAATGATCAACATCTTGTTGATATTCTTCATTCCATCCCAGTACTTCACAAACTTCTTCAACATTTCATCAGTTTTGTTCTTTAATTCGTCATCTTTGCTATTACTCAGAAATGAGAGGTTCCTCTCTATTTTAACAATTTCACCATAACACTTATGCGCATTCAAGTTGGTGGAAGCAGAGGCAACCAAAGTGGAGTTGTAGAAAATCACTAGAAACTTCACCAAACTATGACAGAAACATGAGAGTGTAAATAAGTGTAAACATTGGTTTAGTGCAATAAACATATTAGTATAAAGATAGATTACCTTTCAATTGCATTACAGTCATTTGATTCAGGAGGTCCAACACGTTTGTTCCCATTGTCTAATTCTAGAAAGTAGTCGTGGGACAACCTATCTTCTAGAAGCATCTTGTCAAAATCAACTCTGTACTTTAGGGCATTCGTCAACATTGTATATGTTGAATTCCATCTGGTCTTCACATCAAATATGAGACTTCCTCTTTTAAGCTTCCCTGAATCAACCCTCAGCTTAAATGACTTCTGCCTAACATATGATACACCATTGCGTATAGCCTCCACATTATTTCCTAGCTCTTGTAAACCATCTCTCACAATCAAGTTGATGATGTGAGCATTGCATCTGACATGCATGTAGTCTCCATCCAAGACAAATGCTTCATTGCTAACCAAGCTGAACTCTCTTTGAAACCTCTTCAGAGCCAAAGTGTTGGTTTTTGCATTGTCGACAGTGACACAAAACACCTTCTGAATCCCCCATTCAGCCAGAAAATCTATAAGAGTAGTTGCAATTGTTGATGCTTTGTGATATGAGACATACTTGAAGCCTATGATCAGTTTCTTCAGCAGCCAAAATGCATCAATGAAGTGAGTTGTGATCACCATGTAGCTTGCACCTGTTTTACATAATGTACATATAAAATAATAATCAGATATGAGTTATAATTAAAAAATCAATCAATGAAATAAGAAAGAAAGAGTGAACAAACCTGTATTTGGAGCAACCCATATGTCTGTAGTTAGGGACACCCTTTGCTTGTTTGAATTAATCTAGTTCTTCAGCAGAGCTTTCTTCTTCACATACATCTGCACTATGTCTCTGCTTGCTGTTCTCCTTGAATGAGGCCGGTAGAGGTTGGCACGTGAGGAGAAGTGTCTCCAAGCAACAATGTCCACAAAAGACAGTGGCAACTTCCCTAACACGAGCATCTCATTTGTTGCCTCTCTGAATATTGACTCACTTATCTTTCCAGCTTGCACGGTTCCATTGTCTTTGATCACTTGTTGAAACTTGTTTTCCTTATAGGCTTGGTACTATTTGCAGGTTGCCATATGCTTTGTCAAATTAGAAGTCCTTGACTTAGACTTGCAGCAATATTCCTTCTTGCAGTAGTGGCAGATACACTCGTTTCTATCTTCTTTATTCCCTGTGAAGTGGTCCCAAACAGGAGATCTTGGAAGGATGACTTTGAGCTCTTTAGCTGGCTTTTCATTAGCTGCACTTGGTTCTGGAATGTCCTTCCTCTTTCCAGCACAATCAGGAGTTTCAAGAACTTCTGTAGTTGCAGCAGCTTGTTGTCCAGTACTGTCAATGTCTTGCTCTTCTTCATGATTCATCTCTTCTTCGAATATGTCTTCATCTGGAAAGCATGAAGAACCCATCTGAACACACACATAAAAGAAACCACTACAAGAAATTAGAGTATTGATAGCACTACAATATAGCGTTTTTTGTCTTTTTGCTATAGTTGATATACCCTTTAGTTTTAGATAGCGTTTGTTAAAATATAAACGCTATGTTTCAATGATAATATTTTATTTTTAATAATATTTTTTTTAATTGTAGTATACATAGCATTGGTATTTTTAAAACGCTATGTATACTTGAGGCGGAAAAATAAATCTATTTTTTTTGCTAAATACCTTTTTTTTTTGTCATCTGAATTTTTATTATTGAAACTTGTTGTGGAACCATGCTGAAATACAACGCCCAAAAGAGGGAAACTTAAGCCAGCGGACGAAGTTTATGTCCCTAGAGTCTAAGGCCGGAAGAAAAGGAGATTTCTCCGGAAACTAAACCCAAAACAAGGGAAACTAAAGATAATACAACAAAACAGAAAATTTAAACCCAAATCGCAAGACAGCAAACCCTTTACTAAGAACAGAAGAAACCAAGCTAAAATCTTTAGAGAAGCAAAAGAACCTAGAAGCAAAGAACCTCTTCTTCTGAAGCATCTGCGATTGAGATTTACCAAGGGTGCCCGCGACCAACCCAAAAGCAACATCAACCACCTCCTATCACAATGAGAGCTGATCTCTCTGAACCAAGAACCAAGGACTTCATAACCCGGCAAGCAAGACAACTGAGTTAAGAGAACCTCTTGCTGTCACAAAGAACACACTTCCGGATACGACGACGACGACCAAAGCACCAATTACCCATTAACGTCTAGTTAGAGCCCTTCAAAAAACTATCCTATCTAAACAGATCAGGAAGTAGAGACAAGGAGAGAGGCTTAACCCCCCAATTAACATCAATCTCACAACCGAGAACGACAAATCTAGGCAATTATCAAACACAGCGAGCAACACCAAGGAGAAGAAACAACTGCGAACTAAGAGGACTATCACAACATACAACCAAAACGAAACTTCTGCTTAGAAAGGAAACAACCCAAAGAATTCGATGGCTGAGATGAGGAGACAAAGAGCGAAAGGAGGTGCACAGGCTGGACGGACAGGTGCTAAAATCCAACAACCACTACACAATGACGGCTTAGAATGATGATCACATGAGCGGCTACAAGATCAAGGACCGGATCCAGCAAACACATTGTCATTATTCTTAGAGCCACACCGTCGATCAAACAGATCCGGATCCAACTTTTTCGCTAGACCCACAAAATCCATTAATCTGGCCACTCCGACCGCATCCACGACACCCAAAATCAGGCCTCAAAGTAAGCCAAACGAATTCACAAATGATGGACAAAACCCCTGCACCTAAGACTTAACAAAACAAACCCAGCAAAAAACAAACTAAGTCGATTACCAAATATAGCAGATCAAAGAAGAAACCAGACAAGCCAAATTCTTCACCAAACCAAACCGGATCTAGTTGAATCGGAGACAAAAGACAAAACTAAGCATAAGAAACAAAGGGACCCTCTCACAGCACCAGCGAGGAGCGCCAGCTACCGGAGAGGGTAGGCGGAGATCAGAATTTGGTTTCCTCGGCGGCTAGGGCGAACTCACGTCTAGGGAGAGAAAAAAAAAAGAAAAAAGTTGATTTTTGCTAAATACCTACTGTTAGCAAAAAAATAGAGCCGCTAACAAATTTTCATTCTCCCTCTAACTCCATTGTTTCACTTCTCAAGCTTTTTCGTACTATTCTCAAGCTTTTTCTCCCACTCGTTTACTTTTTTCTTATCAAATCCCCAGATTTAGAACCAGGATTCTCATCCGATGAAATCCTTATGCAGATTTAAAACCAGATGAATAATCTTCCTCTTCTCCATATAACAAAACCCTAGTTACGCCTTCTTCAGTAAATCCATATTTTTATCATGTTGTTTCTCTCCCTCTCCCTCTTCCTTTTGAAATCGATCCCTAGCCACCGTCAAAGAAAGAGAGATTGGGACTCGAAACCCTACCCACCATCGTATAGATCTCTCTTTGTCTCTGCTAGATCTGTTCGTTTTATTTCATATGTATTGTGAAATCTAAGGTAATTACATACTTGCATATCTTCGTTTCACTTTAGTCGCTTAGATATGTGTTTGGTCTTTTGAAATCAGATTGGAAGGTCTCGCTTGCAGATCTAGAGATCTTCGTACAAGTCTGTCGTTTCTTCCGAGTGTGGGATTGATTTCAAGAAGTACATTGAGAAAGGTTTTTTATGTGGTTAGGTTCAGTGAGATTATGTTGTGGTCTTTGCAGCTCCAGTTGTGATTAATGGTTTTGACTTGTAGATCTGATTTGTTTGTTGCACAAGGATGTTATCTGCTTGATTCTTTGATTCATAACTTCTAATTATACTCTCCTTTTTTGTTTATCGAATTGCAGATAAAAGTAAACGGGACTTGAAGTCTTGAACCACTTTTTTTTCTGGGTTTCAATGGAGATTTTGTTCTGAATAAAAAGGGGCTAAAGTTGATCTTTAGATGAGAAGCAAGGGAAGTTTAATTTCAACCCTAATCTTGTTTATTAGCTCTCAATAATTCTATAATTTGTTGTGGGTTTTATGTTTCGTTATAGCAATATGGTAGATTAGGACTCATAAGATGATTTTGACTAAGAAGACGTGTTGAGTGGAGCTGGAGAACTTTTGTTCTCTTATTTGTTGAGCAGTGATTGAATTGTAAGGCTGGTTAATGGTACGTGTTCGTGTATATTTGACTTAGTCTCTTGTATCTTCTAACTCTTTAATTTTTGATGTGTTCATAAGGTTATGGGGCAGTAGGCGGCTTAAAGAACTCAAGACTCAACTCACCGGAGGTACTCAAAACATGCTTTCTAAAAGCATATATCACTTTGCTATATCATTTTCTGTAAACTTAGATTATTAATGCTTCTTTGCTCTTCATGTGTTTGTGTTATTTTGTTGCAGGTTGAAGCTGAAGCTGATTAAGTTATGATATCAAAGAAGTTTCAAGAGTGTGGAAAATTCACAAGTTTAATATACAAGAGTTGTTTGAACTTATTTTTAATTATGTATTTTTACTTTGTAATATAGATATTTTGTATTCCTCTTTCATATATATATAAAATAAAATATTAATTTTTATAAAATTATGGCATGTTTCTCGTTGAATTTTTCAAATAATCCAAAAACCAAAAAAATATCCCAAAAAATTGTAATTCAATAAAATTTAGTATTACATTTAACAGCAAATTACAATTGCTATTATTGAATGTATGATTGCATAGAAAAAATGTTATATTTGATGAAGACAAAATAGCATGTTGTAAAGTGCTATCTAATGTCTCGGACCTATTATCGCGGGCGATGATAGAGCGTTTACTAAAACGCTATGATATTGTTCGATAGCGTTTTCCCGATGGTAAGAATACACGATTTTCTTGTAGTGAACAAATCAGTAACTAAGAGAAGAACATATATAAGATCATCAAAGATCATAACACAAATAAGATCATATTAAATAGAAGAAGACTTAAAAAACCGTAACATAACACAAATAAGATCATAGTATTGTTCACAGAGACAGTTTTAAAATTAAGATAGACACATGTATGATCAAGCAAATATATTTTACCTAACAAACTATCAAATAAAAGCTATCAAATTCTTATTACACTTATCAATTCGTCTAAAAGCTATCAAATGATTGTATTACACTATCAATTCGTCACTATAAGTTACTATAACCAAAACCAACTATCAATTGCCAACTAAAAGCTATTAAGAACATCCTAAGACATAATACAATTACATGATTTAGGAAGACTTGGGACGAACCTGTGATTTAATTGTAGAGATTAGTGAAGGAGGAGATGATGGAGGGTTGAAACTTATGGTTCTTTCTATGGGGGATTAGGGGGTTTATATAACGCTTCTGTTCTCGGAATGGAAGAAAGGTACCAAGAGTAAACGAATCGAAAATGTTACTTGAATGATTGCAGATAGACAAAACATGCTTCATCTCGTGCAGAAGACGAAACGAAAAGCAAGCTTCGATGAAAGGTTCTGTATTGGGAACAGAAGAGATAGCTGCGCGGTGCCGCCAACGCAATAGGGTAAGGTGACTTAGGCCTATAGAGTTAGCTGTCGTATGATGCTTAGTGGGTCAAGTCTTTATTAGGCCTTTAGGTTAAACGGATCTAAAAGGGTGGCCCAATATACTTTAGTTATAAACTGAACTCGGACCGAAGTCCATTTTACCAAAGCCTCTTAGCCCATTCGGTAATTCTGCTTAACCCGAATCCTACCCGATACCGCTTTTATCGGTTTGGTTCCGGTATGGTTCTTCGGTACCGAATATTATGCCTAGGACTAATATGGGATATCATTCAATGCTCAAAGCCTCAAACCAAGTGCTTAACGAAGTGACAACCAAGCTAGCAACATTAACAAAATGTTTGTCGAAAGCTTCTTTTGTTTCATGTAATGAAAAAGGGAACCTACTTGGATACAGAGTAAATGACTACTTTTTAGGAGCTTGGATGAGGCAGTCGTTGGCTGGACCGATTATTCGTTTGGTTCGAACGGATGTGTGCTCTAGTATTAACGAAAAAGTAAAAACATCGTTGAAAACACTAAAATGCTAACCAAGTGGTCTCCCTCTAGTGGTTTTTATTTGAGGGAAGGAGTTGCCCTATTGGTATCCAGGCCAGGGATCAGTTACCCCCAACTGCAAAATACTAATCATTTCCATTGAGTTAGAGGCTTTCACATAGTCATCCCCGGGCCTTAAAAAACCTACAATGCTAATGTGGATAATACGTGATTTTTATGCGTTTAATAGTTTATATGGGACATAACTTACTGAATGTGGTTAGACTACGACTACCCAACTCCGACCCAAGGAAAATTAAAGGCCTTTGGGCAATTTTTTTTTCTTTAAATCTTTATCACTGTTAATATTTTTTTACTATATTTATAATAAGTTTTTGGTGTTTTATTATAAGTACAATTACTTTAAAAATCCTTTTCAGAATTTTGTTCATTGGAATATGGGCTTTTTATATATAATTTTTGGGTTATATCTATTTTTGGAAACAAATATAGTATGAATACAGTAGTATGTATTTGCGGTTCTAACGAAAAAGTTAAATTAGGTAAGGAGGATTAGGCAAGATTGGGTGAATTCCAAAAGTAATAAGTTGTTTATACAGAAAAAATAGCAAAATACTATCCCATATTATAATAGAAATGACCATGAAAGTGATCTCTACATGTAAAGATTGATTTTAGAAATTTCTGGAAATTATAAAGCTTTGTCAACGTTTTTTGAAATGGCTTCCAGAATTGTTTAATACAAAAATATCTAGTATTATGAAAATAACAGTTGAAGCCTAGCTTTGGCCACATGATAGTACGAAGATTTATGAAATTATTTTGGATAAGCTTATAAAATTATTTTCGGAAAACTATACAATTTGGTAAATAATTATATTTTGTGAGGACAATTAAGAAAACATGTTAATGTAAGAGAAGAAAAGATCATTTGATTTTTTTTTTTTTCAATTTTCTAAAATATTTTTGTTTGTTTTAGTTTAGCCAGTCAACATCCTACTAGTTGGGAATACAAAAGAAATTAATTTCTGCGCCTACTATATCTTAATTATGAAAGATCGATCATAACAAATGAAAAAGCAAACACTCGTTACGTTTCAACTACCCATCAATTAAATTTCTATTATGACATTTTTACTAATTTCTTAATTATTTTATAATATGTAACGTACTTGTCATTTGAAAGGGATTTTGTAGTTTTGTTTTAAATTATGAACTTCCAAAATATCATTGTCTTCTATTTCATGAATTTTTAAAAGATATTTTATGGGATAAATTTCGATACTGCCAAATTAACCATATTGCTGATTTACACTCCCTCCATTTCAATAATGTATTCTTCACACATATTATAATATAAAATAAAATTTATATTATTATCATATTTAATACATTATAATTAAAATTTGTTAATTGGTCAATACATCGGAATAGTATGGATAAAACTGAACACATTACAAACAATCTGTAGAAAAAACCTAATTCAACACTAACTATTAAACCAACTTTAAAATTTTTATAAGCGACTTGTGTTTGAGCTGTTATTTTTTTTCTTTAATGGATTAGCTCAAACAAACCAATGGTTTGAGCTGTTAATTTATATTTTTATCCAATGATTTTTTGTTTTTAACATCATAAGTGTTCTTACACTAACATTTTATATCTTTGCTTTTATTAATTTATATGTTTTACTCATTTTGTAAGTCACTTGGCTTATATTTTACTCTCAGCTTATTTTGTGTGGTCAATCTCTTTTACATGGTTTACTATTCATTTTGTGAGTAATTTTTTTGGATCTCATTTATATATTTTTACTGTTGTTCATTATATGATAAAATTTCTGGAATAAATTTTAAACATTACAAGTTATTAAAATTTGTTGATTCATATGTATTTATGATTGAATAAATTATAATTGGTTTATGTTATTTCTGTTGGACTTATTTACAACGATTGGGTTAGTTATTCAAAAATAGAATATTAAGCAAACAAAAGCAAATAAAAACTATATAGGTTCAAATGATAACAAATCAATTTATCTAAAAATGATGTTGAAAAATCTACCACAGTTTTATAGTAACTAGGTTAATACCCGCGGTTTTTACATTTTTATAGTAACTAGGATTGTTTTTAAAGTCTACTTGTTGATCAGTTTTTCAAGTGAATAATTAGCTTGCATGTTATTTTAACAAATATATATATATATATATATGTTTAGTTTAGTATGATATAATTTGTCTTTTAATAGCATTTTTGGTGAATATTAATTTCTATAGAGATTTTTTAATCTTGGTTAGCAAAATCTATTTTTATTTTTTTGGTTTTCACTATCAATAATTTTTTTATTCAGTACTGTAATAATTTCTTTTTTAAAAATACATTTTTTAAATGTCGCCCTAAGCCTCCTCTACTCTAAACACGACACTGGTTAGAGTCTTCATTCAAATATTCGTTAAAAGTCATTTTTAATCACCAAACTATGACGTTTTTCATTGTTGGCCTTTTTCTTTGTTTGTTCCTTCGCTCCATATTCACTGACCTTTTTTTGAAGAGACTCGTGATAAAGCGAGAGAGAGTTGTCCATGAATGAAAACAGACATTGGTAGATATATGCAAAACTCCATGTGCAAGCAATCATAATTTCCAACTTCCACCATATGCAAAACTCCATGTGCAAGCAATCATAATTTCCAACTTCCACCTGTTCAATAAGTAAGGGTGGTAAGAATCAGTAATTCAAGAGTGAACAATGAAAGAGTTTGAGTTTTAGTAAATAACCTAGATTTTTTTCCTAAAACGGAATACTTAGATCATATCAGAAGTCAGAACTCGCCCTAATGTTGTTATTGATTGGAGGAGACAGAACATAGTTGTGGACCTGTGTTCAAACTAATTAAAAGGCGAAGTTTATCATAAGTATTGTTGTATCACAAAGACATGCACATAATTAAAGAAAAATACTACAAAGTCCACTACAAGAAAACAGTCGATTTGCGATGGAAGAATCCATCGCAATTCCCTCGCAAATCGACAGTCGCAAGGGATTTGTGAGACACAACTATTCCTCGCAAATCGCTTCTCGCAAATAAGCTGACATCGCAATTCCCTCGCAAAATTTGCGAGGGATATTTTCCCTCGCAAATCTAACGCAATTTGCGAGGGATATATTCCTCACAAATCCCACGCACATTGCGAGAGACGGTTGTACTCGCAATTGTCAAGCAAATTGCGAGGACTTTTTTCCATCGCAATGTTCGATCCGTCGCAAATTTTGCGACTACTTTGCGACGTCCATCTGCCTAGTATTGTTGGTATTCGCTAATTTTGTAGCAATTCTTCATTTTTATTTTTTTTTTCTTTTACCATTTTTATGTTTGATTTTTTTTTGTGAATAATGTTTTAGATGTAAAAAAAAAATAATAATAAGAAGAACAGAATTGAAAATTCAAAATAGAATAAAACATAAATATTACAAAACAAAAGTCATGTTTAAGTTTTCTCCCTCACGGGGATATCAGAACAAAGTGAGAAGAGTTCTTAAAAGGATTGAGAGAGAGAGGTCACGTTTCTGGTCCCAGTTTGGCTACCAGCTGCTCTCGTTTCACCTGTGTTGCCCTCTGGGTTGGTGCCTTCCTGGTTGGTGCCTTTTGGGTTGGTGCCTTCTGGGTTGCTCCCTTGTTGGTTGGTCGGGTATCGAAAATTGGCAGCAAACTCAGGATCCTTTTCCGCGAGATAGTCAAAGTATGCATCATAGCTATGCATTCTTTGACTACTTTCATGGATTTGAATCGCCTGGGTTTGGATTTGAGTCGCCTGGGTTTGAATGCATTCCTCAGCGGCAGCAAGCTTCTGAGCCAAGATAACCGGATCATTAGCTGGAGACAGAGGTTGCGGACAGCTAGTGGTAGAGGACGCTTCAAACTGCAGAGAACCAACCCCAAAAATTCTGTTTTTCTTCTTCGGAGCAACCTAAAAACAAAACAACAAACGACAAGTAACAAACATACAAAAGAAAACAATGGATCACATACTAAACAATTGCAAGTTATCACAAACTAAACAGTCCCAAGTTATCACAAACTAAACAAGGAAGTTATCACAAACTAAACAATCGCATGTTATCACATACAAAACAATCCTAAGTTATCACATACAAAACAATCGTAAGTTATCATATACAAAACAATCCTAAGATATCACAAAATCATTAACAAGACAATCGATAGCAATATACGATTGGCAACTGAACACACCAGAAGCACTAAAAACTAACTTAACCACACAGTTCAACCATTGAGTATTTTTTTTAAAAAGAACTAAGAACGTTTATCTTACCTCAATGCAAATTTTGTTTTTGATATGAATGGGCACCCCACCAGAAGCAGAACTCTCTCCATTCTCCCCTGTGCAAAGCTCAGATTCTAATTCTTGAATCTTGGACGACACCTCACTGAACACGGACTCGGACTTGCCATCCGTAAATGAGCCATCTGGTTTTCGATGAGTGTCTTCTAAGATTCGTAGGAAATCCGGAGTTAACTCCCCAGTGATCTCAGACTTGAAAGAAACAAAAAAGAGGTTGATTAGTTAACAAATAAAAGAGTGTCTGAAGGCCTAATCTTAAGAAAAAAAAACTTAAGGAACTTACATGCTTTCCATGATGCTTTAAGCATAACCACGTGTGCCTGAAGAAAACAGACAGAGACATAATGTACTACAATATAAAAATTTAGGAACTTAAATATTGTTTCAATGTAATGTTAAAGAATATATATATCATATTGCTACAAATATGATATATTGACACACATTCACACCATTGTATGTCTTATATGGCATCTCAACGCTCAAAAATTCTAAAGGGTATGTCTTTCTTTCATAAATTTCTCCAGATACATCCGCACTGAAATTTAGAGATAGAGTCAAATGGATCAATAAGTTACATACAACTAAGACTCTAAGAGACCACTAAACAAAAGAACAAAACTATGTCATAATCGAACTCTAAACTGGTCAATATAACTTTCTTTGTAACTTATAGTTAATATGTTTAAATATAAACATTTAAGGCTTGGTTCGTGACTAAAGTCGTAGCAGATAGAATCAAGTGTATCTTTGATCAAGGTCTTCAAGGTGGGATTGGGTGCGAGCTTAGAAACCCAAAGCCAGTAATGTCCAACCATCATCAAATTATCTGAAATTACAAAAAAAAAAAACAGAACAAAAAACACCCAAATACAAAATTACATCATCTAAAGAAATATAATCCACTTGAAAATAATAAGCAAGAGTCCTAAAAAAACAAACAAACTTCACTAACCAACATCGAGAGGCTTTTGAAAAGATTTGTGAGACTTTTGTGTTTTGTTATTAATTTGACTTTAGATTGAGAAAGTGAGGTTGCTTCTAATATGCGATGAGGCTACCTACATACACCCTAATCATAAACCCTCAAAGAACCTCAACTGTAACATACCATAGCAATGTTCTACCCAATCACATCATATCCAATACTCTGGATCAAGCTATGGTAGTAAGAATTGCTACACAAATATATCAGACAAAAATCTAGGAAATGAGAATGAATCAATACAATACAAACCACACACAAAAAACTTACAAACAACAAAATGGTCAAAGATACACTTAAAAAGGAAACATTAATATCATGCTTGTCAAAATTGAGGTTACCTTGAAGACGGATCCAAATCCATCTTCATCCACTACAAGAAATGTGAGTATTAATAGCGCGTCATATCCGCTATGGTAGGATTCCATAGCGCTTTTACGGACGTTGCCCGTTATAAAAAGCATGAGTGTTTTAACAACGTTTTTCCAAACCGCTATATTTAGGTCTATTTAACATAGCGGTTTTAATGTGCAATATATAAATATATAATAACGCTTTTTCTATGCAATATTAAATTTTATAATAGCATTTTTCCTATGCAATATAAAATTATATAATAATGTTTTACATGTACAATTTTAAAAGTATAGAATATCATTTTTATTTAGTAATTAAAATTATGAAAGTATATTATCATTATGCTATTATTTAGTGGTCTTTTATTCAAAATTAAAATTGAGAAAATCTGATAAAACACAAATTTTAAATAGTATCAAAATGTATTACAAAAGACCACTCACACAGTAACACAAAAGCAAAAAGGTTGAGGTTCAAAACAACACAATTGTAACAAGTTCTTGCATCACTCTAATTCAATCTTGTCATTAGGCTAAGCAACCGTTGTACCTATAGCATCAGCAACATATTCGATTTTAGAATTTGGTCTCCACACTTTAGCATCTCCATTCTTTGACACATCTACCCAAACCTTGCTAGCATTATGACCTAATGAGATGAAGTGTACTCGATCATCTGGGTCAGAAGAACAAACACGACCTTCTTCAACAATTTCTCCTAAACCAATGCAATCGAACAAGATACATTTCTTTTGGGAACTTTTGGTGCTACTAGCGCTTTTACTTGTACCCTGGCGGACAAATTGTCAAATACATCCATCAGATATCTAGCAACGTCTTAAAAATGAAGGAAAAACAGAGTAAAAAGATATTAACCTCATGTGATGATTTTGCTGAAACATCTGCTACTGATGTGTTGGCGTCGAATCCAATCTTATCAAGTGGCCATGCGATAGTCTCATTTAGAACATCACCAAGTACTGCCATATCAATACTTGGCCTCCACAAAAAAGCATCATGATGAATCACCTTGAGAACCTTAACAATTGCAGCATTAGGACCCAGAGTGATATGGTTAACCTTGTCAGTTGGGTCAACTGAACAAATTACACCCTCACCAATAATTTCAGTTCCATTCCAAGCAAAGATGTTGCATTTATCATTTGTTTCATCGGATGCCTAGAGTCATTCATATATTAGTTACTATCCATAATGATATGAACATATAAAACATGATATACTTCGAGAATTTACCTCAGGCTTATGTCCAGTTGTGGAGATGTTGTCTGAAGCCAAAATTACCCTTTCAGCTGGCCAATGAATTTCAAGTCCGACAGCTTCAGCAATGGTGTAAAGCATTTTGGTAGGCCTCCATACAAATGCATCTGGATTTGTAGCAGTGTGAACAATAATAGCCGCCGCGTCCGGACCGAGTTGAATACGACCAATCCTATAGTTTGGGTCGGACGAGCAGAATTCCCCTTCCCCCACAACAACTTCTGGCCCGCACCAAGCCAATATCTTACACTTAATCCTCTTTTATTTGTGATTGAAACATTAGACTAAGCATCGAAATCTGCACCGGATGGCTAAAAAGCAGAATTGGTTAATTAACCATTACCCATTATTGGCCATTATCAAAAAACAAGTGTGAAACTTACCCTTCTTCCAGATAGTAAACAACGAACTTCATTCTACAATTCTACTATCTTGCCCAGCATTTCAGCTTGTGAAGCCTCAAGCTTCTGAACATGTGCGTCTCTAGCGTTAAGATACTCCAGCTTATTTAGACTAATCCCTCTACCCATCCCTCTAACTCTTCCGTATCTATCTTTCCCTAAAACTTGACTGATAGCGTCTTCCCTTACATTTTCAGTAGTGGTGGAGTCCATTTGACTATCAATTGATCGTATCTTCTCCTGATACAAATAATTAGTGAACAATATCAGTTAACCAGTTTAACATGATTCTAAAATAAAAAAGATGTTGGCTAACTCAAAGAACTATTCGTACAATTGTATCTTGAAATTCTGGCTTCACAGGTCTCCCATCAGAGTGAGTGTGGCCAGCTAACCACACCTTACTTCTTGTCACCTTCCTTGGGTCAGGACTCTTTTTCTTCTATTATAATTTTAACGAAAGTATGTAACCATTTCGTTTAACACTTTAAAAGTGCAATATACACGAGAAAGACACACATACCATTTCCATAGATAGACGAAACATGCCCTTACGGCTGGTTGTGTGAGGAATTTGAGACTTCCTTAGGTTTCTGTATTTCTCATTTTTAACCTGCAGTATTTAAAAGTTAATTACTCTTGTAGCAAGTACAATGAACTATAAGAGAAAATTGTAAGAAGTACATAACCTTAAAAGCAGGGGAAGTCCTACTCTTCACCCAATTGTTCCAAGATGATAAAGACTGAATGTTGCTTGGTTTAAACTTAAGCCTCTCAATGCCACTCTTACATTTTTTTTATTTTAGTAACAAGTCTACATTTATAAGCCCTCCAGCTTACACCCATCTGTTTGAAAACACTGTGTCTTTGCCAACCTTCGTCCAGATTAAACCTTGCCTACACAAATGTACAGAAAGCTTAAACATTGAGTTAGATTAAAATATTGAAATCACATTCAGAATAGCATAAAACACTTAGTACCTTAATTTCCTCCCACATTATGTCCTTAGTTGCACAATCAACTGCCCTCCAATCATCAAATAGTACCGGTACATGCTCCCTCACAAGAGCACCAAGAAACGATGAAAGTGTCACTGATCTTGGGCCTGAATGTTCGTCAGTAGCTGAGAAATCCACATCTACCTTCTCTATAGCGTCTTTTGCCAATTTACGCATCTTAGTTGGTCCTCGTGTTCTCTTTTTGTTGTTTGCAGTCAGCGACGTTTCCCTCTCTTGTTGCTCAGACTCAGCTTCCTTCTCTGGTTGCTCAGTCTCCGTTTGTGTCTCTGGTTGCTCAATCTCTGTTTCCTCATTAATTTGTTTGCGCTTGCTACGTCGGACACTAGGATCAGTTGCTTTCATATTTCACCCTTCAACAACAACAATCATCATTAGTAAAAACCCTATATCATTATTCACAACTCTACAACACAGAAGCACTGGTTGATATTATTATATTAAAATCCCTTCACAGTCATCCCTAACACAAAAATTTCATCATCAGACGCTTGATTCAGGTCATCTTGCTGCACGACTGATACTGATCCACTAACAAATTCCTCTTCTGTCTCCAATTCATGATAACCTCTAGGTGGCGCCCACATAACAACATACCAAGATGAAGAATCATCTTCTCTAGAGTAAAAAACTTGCTTTGCTTGTGATGGCATAATGTATGGATCTTGTAGAAAAGATGACTGGTTCATATGGAGGTTCACAAGAGTGACGCCGTCTTTTTCCTTTACACCATACCCTCTGTTTGCCCAACTGCACTTGAATAGTGGAACTTGGAACATGTGATAGTCAAGCAGAATGATCTCCTTTATCACTCCGTAGTAAACAACCATGTCAGCCATTTGTCTACTATCTTGAGCACTAGATCTACACATACTGAAAGCTTCGTATGTCACTCCACTGTTCTGAGTCATTCGCTTTACGTCGTCTCTATGAAATCGATGGCCGTTAATGACATATCCTTTGTAGCTTTGAGCCGTATGTCGTGGACCAAATGCTAACCATCTAAGCTTCGTTGAATTACCCTATGAGTTTGTAGGTATCTAAACATAAGGTTACATTATTCATTTAAATAAAGAGATAGAATTGAAACTGATAATATGATAGTATAGTTTGTACAAACCTTTGCTTTTATCCACTTTGCAAACCGGTCAGTATGAAGTTTCCAACAATAAGTCTCATCTCTTGCACATCGTAAATTAGTAGCTTGCAATTCTTCCAAATGCAGTCTGAGTCACAAAGATTAACAAGATGTTATTCATATATTCTTAACTGATCGATGGTAAATTAAATAGATGTAAACTTACTCAATATAAGGATCCATAATGGCTGTATTCATTAAAACATACTGATGAGCTATGTCTAGCTCTTTAGATGAAAGTGTTACTTCCATCTTTTTTTGTAGTGGACGACCTTCGAGGATATGTTCATCACATTCAACATCTTCATTACGGTTGATGGCCTCTTGTATTGGTAGAGTGCTCTTACTAAACTCTAAACAAAAGGCAAGACATTCTTCAGCCAAATATGCCTCCGCCATACACGCTTCTGGCCTAGAAAATTTTTTTACATACGTCTTCAGTGTTTTCATGTACCTACAGGTCAATCCCAAAACATATTTGTCAATTATGTTTACAGTTAAAAACAAACTACAATATTATTTCACAAATAAGAAAGAGTACCTCTCAAACGGATATATCCACCGAAAGTGTACAGGTCCACCCAACCGTGCTTCCCTTCCTAGGTGTAGAGGAAGGTGAAACATGATATCGAATAGTGAAGGAGGGAAAAACCTCTCCATTTGACACATTGTTTCTACAAACTCAGACTCAAGAGTAATAAGATTTTCTGGATCAATCACACGCTGGCATAACCGGTTGAAATAGTTGCATAAACGAGTAATAGCAACTCTGGGTCCTTCTGGCAGCAAACATCTCAATGCAACAGGCAATAAGTTTTGCATAAGGATGTGATGATCATGCGACTTCAAACCACTAATAACCGGAGGATTCAGAGAAACACAATTTGCAATATTTGCACAGTAACCATCAAGGCCTCTAAGCTTGGCTAACCTCTTGCAAAATCGGATCTTTTCATCCTTAGAGAACCAATAAGCTGCTGGCGGCAGGTAAATTTTCTTTCCCCTGGTTTGTGTGTGCAAGTTTCTTCTAATCCCCATCTCTTCCAAGTCTTTCCTTGCCTTGACTCCATCTTTTGATTTAGCACTATTCATCATAATAGACAGTATAGCGTCTGACAAGTTCTTTTCAACATGCATAACATCGATGTTATGGCGAACCGGCAAATCCTGAGACAATAAATCAAGAGGGTTAGTTAATTAACAAAGACTAACATAGAGTAATATATTAAATATTTAAGTAAGTAGTAACTACTAACCTTCCAATATGCTAACTCAAAAAATATTGATCGTTTCTTCCACCGCCATTGATCAAAGTCCTCTTCATATTCTTCCTCTGAGCCTACATCATCTTCACATAACTCAGCTCGTTTTCTTTTACTATCCCTACTCAATGGTTTGCCGAAGTCATTCTTGAAATTCTTAATCGCCTCAAAATTTCTGATCCGGTTTGAATTCTTCTTGCTGTCTCATTCTCAACTGTGTTATCAAACCATCCTTTCCTACGTCTATAAGGATGTCCAGGACTAAGCCGTTTCCTATTTCCCAAATACACATACTTCCTATTAAACTTCAGCCATCTATGTGGTGTATCCTTCCCATAAACATTACAAGCTTGTTTCCCCTTCACTTTACATCCAGACAAAGTCTCTAAAGCTGGATAATCACTAATACTCCACAACAAGATAGCTTTAAGTGTGAACTTCTCTTTCAAATATGCATCGTACACTTCAATACCTTCTTCCCATAAGTCCTTCAAATCATCTACTAATGGTTGTAGATAAACATCAAGATTATTGCTTGGTGCAGTTGGCCCAGGGATTAGCATCATCAACATAATATTCTCAGCCTTCATAGACATCACTGGAGACATATTATAATTCACTAAGAACACTGGCCACATACTATATTTGGTATTCTGAATAGCGAAAGGGTTCATACCATCTGTAGAAATACCTAGTCGAAGGTTCCTAGGTTCGGCAGCAAACTCTAGCCAGTTGCCATTGACCTGAGCCCAAGTTATCGAGTCCACCGGGTGTCGCATTATACCATCCTCTGATGCATTGTTGAAATGCCAACGCAACTCCTCAGCGATTCTTCTTGATCTAGACATCCTTTGAAATCTTTCCTTGATTGGAAAATATCAAAGGACCTTGGCAGGTATTCCATCCTTCACAGTATCAGTCTGTTTATCGATTTCCCATCTTGAAGAACTACATCTTGGACAGGTTTCCATCTTTTCATATTGCTTCCTATAAAGAATGCAATCGTTTTTGCATGTGTGTATGACTTCATAGCCAAATCCAAATACCTTCAAGAACCTTTTCAACTTATTTGTTGACTTTGGAAGTACGTTGTCATCAGGCAGCATGTCGTGGACCATCGTCAGAAGCTGGTCAAAGAAGTTTTCTGACATCCCACTCTTCACCTTGATGCGGTAGAGGCCCATAATTGCAGAGACTTTGGTGTAATTGTGACATGTCGAATAAAGTGGTGTTTCAACTTCATTCAACTTCTTACAAAACTATCAATCTTCTGCAGTTTCACCATTGTCAAACTGAGATCCATTAGGCTTCTCTGACTGTGGACTATCCCCATCATCACTGAAAGCTGACCTAAACAACGTATAAGCATCCAATCCAGAACTCTGACCATCATTATTCTTATCTTCACTTGTGTCTCCATGTATACTCCACACTACTTTCCTCTTGTATTTATGATCCATCCCTCTAATCACTAAATGATCTACTACCGCATCTACCGGTTGATGACTAACATTACGACAATTGATACACGGACATAAAATCTCAGTAGGATAACCCAAAGATTTTGATGAAGCATTCACAAACTTATTTGCCCCTTCAGCATACTCACTGCTATCCATGTAAGTAAAACAAGTCCAACTATCAATATAACTATACACACTAATAATTTAAAATTATAATAATATGACCGAGAGTTTCATACCTAGGTAACCAAACCCATGACTTCTCCATAGTAAACACAACTCAGCTCCTCCACCAAATATATAAAGCCAATTGATCAGACACTCAAATAACTAGCTAACATTACAGAACAACAATATAGAAAAACAAGGAGAAAATATTCAAAATCTTACGATTCAGAAAAAGTCTTCTTCGACAAAAGATGGGTAGAATTTGTAAACACAATTTACAAAGGACATTCAGACAAAGAAAATTCTGTAAATAACAAGAAAATTCAGACAAACAACGATTTCCAGTTGCAAAACCTAAAATCGATACAAAACCCAGAAAATTTAATCGAATATTGGTTATTACAAGAACCCTAAATTGATACAAAAACCTAAACCCAGAATATTTTATTCGGAAATGGGTTATTAGAAAGAACCCTAAATCGATACAAGAAACAAAGGGATCGACAACAGCTGAGAAATCACATGGTACCTCAAGAACCGACGAAGAGAAGAAAATGACGGGATCAACAACAGCTGAGAAATCCACACGGTGACGACCACGATGTGCAGTGAGTGAGAGAGAGAGAGAGCGAGAGAGACTGAAAGGTTTTTTTATTAATTTTTCTCTAAGTGTTTTAGTTTTTAGTGTGAGGCCAAAATTTTTAACACGCGGGGAACAAAAAAATGAAATCTCGGTTAAACATAAGATAACACAAAATACACTCAGATGCAATTAAAAATAAGTTCAAAGTAAAAAAAATAAAAAAAATCACACTTTCTAACCACACACACTTTTAATAGCATAACCAATACGCAACCGCTACTAAAAAGTAGTGTCTATCTCTTTTATTGCGGAAAACAAAAAAAACGCTATCTTTTAGTGCTATTAATACTCACATTTCTTGTAGTGATCGAGTTTGTGGGTTGGGTGAAAATCTTTGGTATTACTTCTACTCAAATTATCTGTCTCAAAAACTTCTTCTCGGTTTTGTGATAGAAAATTGACTGAAATTGGAGAATCAAAGAGAGATATCCAAAGAAGAGAGAAATAGGAGATGAGAGAGAGAGGGCCTAACTCTCTAAATGTGTTGCATTTTTACTTCGGGTGAAAACTATGGCAAATCCATTACAACTACGCTCTAGCTTGAGAAGACAATTATAAAAGATATGTTGGTGGTGATACACATAGTGTCTGTTACAACTTTAATGAACACATCAGCCGCTACTCTTTCTCTATGGGTTGAGGAAGAAAAGCATATGGCGTGAAGAAGACGAAGAGCGAGACTTTTGACTTTTTGATTTGGTCGGCCAGAGGCTTACGAGTAGATAGAAGGTGACGTGGAATCAAGAATAATTAACATTGGTTCAAAAATCTGAGCTGTATTAATCATTATATTTTGATTGGCTAGCTGTTTTAAATTATGTGTCAGCTCCAGGTTTCTTTAAATCTATGAGGTGTCATGCTCTGGTGAGAAGCCTTTAAGTTTTATTGTATTGATTCATGGTGGAATATGCCAATTAAATAGTAGAGTAACATTTTAGGTTGCCTTTTAAATTTAGTTCCAAAAGTATCATTTTTTTTTGTAAAAATCTAAAGTATCTTAAAATTATACAAATTACCGAAATAGTCGATCTTCACTCTAATCATGACCCAATTAGAGAGTTTGGATACTGGTTTAAGTACTCGAACTTCAACCAGCCTCGGTACCAAAAACATTTATATTATATTCCTTCTGTTTTACAAAGAGTGTCATTCTAGCATTATTTTTTTTTGTTTCAAAATAAGTGTCATTTTAGTTTTTCAATGTAAAATTAAACATAAATTTTCAACTTTAACCTCATATTCATTGAAGAATATCAAGAGTCAATTTAAATTTAAAGAGTATAAGAGATATTATAATATACTTTATTAATTTGTGTGCAAAGTGTCAAAGTGTCAAAATGACACTTATTATGAAACAAAAAAAGTATTACTGTTTTTACTTACAAAATATATTAAATACTATAAATGCAAACCCTTAATCCACTAATACACAATAAATGCCAAAAGGGACACTTGCAAGTTGTTACAAACTCTGATTTCTTTTTCCATCAAAGACTCGCTGAATATAATTGATATCAAATGTTCTAACCCAATCCAAAATAATTCAAATAATATTACTTCCTTCCTCTGTTTTATATTACTTTGTCATTTTAGATAATTTGACATATATTAAGAAAACAATCAAATTTTCTGCTTTACCCCTCATTAATACACTATTTTATTTGATATAAGTGATTAATAAGCTAAAAGTTAGGAATAAAACTGAAAATCTGATTCATAAAGTTACATCAGAAATACAAAACGATAAGTAATAAAATTAAAAAATTAAATCTAAAATGACAAATAAAAATAAGAAGTATTAAAAAATCCACAAACACATATACCCACATAAATTTAGTTAATGGTTGTGATGATCGTGGTAGACAGAACCATGAATTCAAAATCTGTCATTACTAAGTTTAGAAAGATATGCCAAATAAGATATCCGAAGAGTATATGGTTGAGATAGTGGAATATGTCCGAAAATGAGATGTTCTAGATTCATGGTGATTAAGACTAGTCGTCTAGCTCTACACTATATGCATCACAACATGTATATGTTTAAGTGAGCATGGTTGATTAATGTTTGTTAGAGCATGTCTAATGGAGAGAACTTCTATTAGTATTTTAAATATCTTATTTTAATAAATTTTGTATAATTTTTATTTTTCATTCAAATTTTATCAATTATGTTTAAACATTGTCAAATGAGTTTCTCACAAGGTTCTCATGTTTCTTTTTACCTTTTTAATATTTTATATTTTTTTCTGAATGAGAGACTCATTGAGAGACTATTACGGCCAATGTCCTTATGTGTCATGAACTTTAAAGTAATTCATTAATTGGATTATCGCTTTAGGTCGATGGGTAAAAATGATTGAAGTTGTAACGTCTTGATTGTTACATCTTAGTGGGTCATGTCTAACGGCCGATTTGCTACGTCCAGGAGGCTTTAACGACTTTTTACCTTCCCTACAAATCACCACATATCTTTCCCTGTGTTTTGTCCTCACTTGCACAGTTCCGACAGTCACTTTCGGGAAGTTTACCGATCCTAAGACTACTCCAACATAAGTACGCTTAACTGTGGAGTTCTCTCAGGACCATTGATCGAAAAGATAAGTGCACTTTGGTGATACAGTGGCCAAATCAATTTTTTAAACCTCTCCACAAACCTATGAAACTGGGATGTTATAATTCACCCGCACTAACAGATCGCAACGTCCTTGTTGCACACCAAGACCATCCCTCCAACGGTGTGAGCCCACTCGACTCCACACTTGTCTGGGTTCAACTCTAAGAGATAATGCGTGTTTCAAAATAAACATAACCAAAAATTAAAATAGGTTTATTTTTTTGTATTTTAGAAAACCGCAAATCAATATAATTTATTTAATTGATGTAATTAATGCGGATTTTTTTTTTGAAAAAACATTCCAGCTTTTTTATATCGCCATTCATGACCTAAGTATATTAGTTTGTTCTTTTATTAGTTAATCATTTCTCTCTTGTTAGATGAATTGTCTGATCGGCCGGGATGTTTGGGATGCATCATGCACGACACCACCACCATCAAATTTTTAGTGTATCCTTTTCGGGTCAGCAGAGTTGGGGAGACACAATCATTGAATGGTAATCTATCGCATAGGGTATTGAAGGATAGGAGTTTGTTGCTCAGCATGAGCTGGAAAAATATATACCTTGGGACTATTAGTTATTTAATATACAGAAATTATCAAGTGATGCACTTGCACATGAACTAGATCAAGAGCCCTGAGCAGTTCAGGATCATTTTAAACTATTAATATTTTATTTTCTTATCTTTTGACAAACTAAAATGCTTTCGTTGACAGGGACAGACCCACATTCATTAGAGGGGATGCAAGTACACCAGATAAAAGTATAAAACCTTTAGTTTATGTACATTCAATAGCAGTGGCGGATCTAGGAAGAAAATTAACATGGGGCACTTGAAATTTTTTTTGGCAATATTAATACAAGGCCAAAACATTATAAATGATAAATTATTGTAGATGAGAGGCATCGAACTCTTCTCCTTTGACATAGTATGTGACACTTTTGACCAATTGTGCTAAGATATGTTATTCAAAATAGATCAAACTGAATAATTATCAAAAATGAGTGTGGGGCACGTGCCCCACCTTTTTTACACCTAAATCCGCCCCTGCTTAATAGTGATATAAGTAGCTTAGTGGCCATTGATGCACCACATATTATTTGAGTTAAAGGATTCAAATCCCCAACTGAACACTTTTGGGTTTTTTTTGCACCACCTCAAAAGATCTGCTGGATCCGCCACTATTCGTTGATAACGGTCGCTAATAAGCAACAACGATATCATCTATTGGAATCTATTTTTCCAGTTTTAACGTATTTTTTTCGAACTTGCAGTGTGTCGTTTACTAGCCATGTGATGTCATCATCGTTGTTTTGCCAAAGTAACTCGTAATGAACTAGCAATGGTTGTTTACTTTTAAGCAAGTTTCTAATTTAATTAACCACTAGTAGTCGATCATTAATGACGAATAATGAACATGCCAAAATCGTCGCTGATTATTGATGGATCATTATGATTTAATCGTGTGTTTTCTTGTAATGGTCATAGAGTATATAGACCATGCATATGTACCGTGCAGTTGCATTTTGTTTAAGAAAAAAAAATTCAGATCACAAAATTACTAATTAACAAGATCGTGACACATGTCAATTGTATCATTCAGATGTTGAAATATATAAAGATATATACTAAGTGGTATCCCATATCAAATCAAAACTTTGAATACGGTAGAAAATCATGAACAACAAAGAGACAATGTGTGGACGTTAGATTTGGATTTCCAAATTTTTTGTGGATGTTACCTGATTTTTTGACTGATTGTTTATTGTTAAATTTAAAATACTAACCAATATACATATTATCTCATATGATGCTCATATGAGTATTTTTTATTAAAATTTTAACTCTAATACATGAAGAAGTGAATTATGGTTTTACGATGAAATAGATAGTTAAATGTGATTACTAAAATGAATGTCTAACGATGAAATTTATTTTAGATTAAAAAATTTCAAATATTAATATGTATCATTTTTAAAAAATTGATTCAAGAATATTATTCATATTTTTATGTTTGATTTTATAATTTGAACACATGTATTTTTGTAATGCATATGTTAAAACATAAGATAATACGAAATATCTTATAATTTATAGGAATGAATCTTCACTAATTTGATGTTAATGTCTATATATCTTTATATATGTTTTTATTTTATAACTTTCACTTATTTAAAATTGATTATGAAATGAGTTAAAGTTAGTACTTATGAGATAACAACATAACAAATATATCTTAAATATGTGGATTCAGTTTTATTGCGAATTATATTTTGTTAATTTTTATTTGTATTTTCAATTCTTACTAAGATATAGACTTGATATGATTTATTAATTGTGCTTGATATAAAATAAATAGTTCTATGCATTAAGATTAAATGTATAATTAAACTTAAAATATTGTTTATTACGATGTTATAGATATTTAAATGGTACTTCATGTCCTATAAGAGTTTTTGGATAAAAATACAAAGATTAATAAACAATAAATATTGTGGAAAAAAATAATAAACAATAAATCTTATGTCATTTATAAAACTTCAACCAATAAGAAAATATACGGAAAACGATATATTTCTCCAAGAGAATATCATATCAAGCCAGATAGAGCTCAATCTATTACCACGTGCTATATTATCTCCGAGAAAATATTTCTCAATCTATATCTCTCAGACTCCATAGTTCAAGATCTATATCTCTTTTGAAACATAGTTTTCACCTAATTACCCACAAACATCGGTTTTGCTTGGTTCACTATTTACTGAACCAACTAAATAAAATAATAAAACAAATATAACCTAATTTAAACCGAATTAAATTAATTAAAACAAATTAAAAGAAAATTGTACATAGAATTTGAGAAAATATTATAAAATAATGCAAAAAGCCTTCAAACTCTTATATAATAGAACTGAGAGAGTATTAAAATGAAATATGAGAAGTTCATATTCAATATTAAAATGTTACAAAATAAAATCTAAAAACATGTCTATTACTACTTAATTATTCTCAATTATTTTTAAAATTTTTACCCGCGTTATTACTTGGGCCTTATCTAGTATATATATATTTTTAAATATGTTTAAGGATTCTCTCACTAGAAAAAAATGGCACTTATATGTTATCTTGTTAATGATAAATCCATATATGTAGTTTACTAATAACAAAAATCAAGTGCTTATTTTCATCTCTAGTACCACATATATATAATACTTTTATTTATTTGATCCCTAAAATCTGAAAATATTAGTATTGTAGAATATAAAGGAGGATTAGTAAAATATACATTCTCTCTGCTTGCTAAAAGCTGATCAACATACTAATTGATGCTTAGATATACAAATAAAGTTTTGTTTTTGTTTTAGACTCTTTAGTAGATTAGATCATACCACTTACGTACGAATAAGGTATAATCTAATGTAACCTTCACATAAATTCGACGTAGTTGTGGATGCCCACAAAACGTCGATTGTTGTGTAAGTGGATATTAAATATGCATTTAATAACCCATCGTTTGTGGTTAAAGATCGACCATTCTTTAAGGGGAAAGAATTTAGTAATCCAACTGAAGTATAGGATGTTAGCCCTGGGTATATTATCCGAATCCGAAACCTGAACCCGAACCCGATTCGAAATAGGTGGTTCAGTTCGGGTTTGGGTTTTGTGTAAAACCTGATCGGGTTCAGTATCTTTAAGGTTCGGATATCCGATCGGGTTCGAATATTATTCGAACCCGAAATAAAACTTGATGTTTCATCGTAACAATATTTTAAGTAAAAACACGCAGATTAAAAAATAATATTAAATATTAAATTAATTTTGAAGTTGTAAAAACTTGAGAAAATCCTATATTATTAAAACAAAATAAATTTTGTAAGATATTATATATTATAAAATGGAGGGAGTATTTTATCTAAAAAACGTGTGTACTTTCTAATTTTTCTGGTGCGTGTAAATAAAGAGTTTAGAAAGTGGGGAAGACATTAAATTTATTAGTTTTGTTTCGTCACCCTTGAAATTATTATGTATATATCGACCACAAATAACATCCTTCTATGGGAATGTAGTGTCGGTGCGGTCATTAGCGTTTGTCTCTATAAAGCCATTAGAAATCTTAAACTCTCCACACAAATTATTTTGTTGCTGTTGTACTCTGTCCACACACGATATGTCGTCTAAGAAGGAGTTCGTAAGTGTTCTCCAGTACCTTGACAACAAATCTATATTGGTGATCGGAGCTGCCGGGTTCTTAGGAAAGAGTACTGATCTCTCTCTCTCTCTCTCTCTCTCTCTCTCTCTCTCTAGATATATCAGCAAGAATAAAGTTTCGTGACGTCTACCTAATTAGTAATTGTAATTAACGGGTATATTTGCTATCTAATCTTATATAGCATATTAAATCTTAACAAAAGTTACGTGAGTCATTTTATGTTTGAGTGAAAGTTCACTATACCATTTAATTTACGACTCAGAAATAACTGAACTGGCAAAGATTTTTGGATAGTACATAGTACTATATCTGAATAAGAAATTAAGAATATCCCATGCATGCAAGTATTTGTAGATCATCGTATTTGTTAGGTAGGGACGTACGAATCTGTCCTTGTAGGGTGTTAGTTTTGTTTTCATTTGGATAAATAGATTTATATAATTTTTTTTTGCTTCTCTCGAGGGAAAATTTGGTACGAGACTAGATATATGCTATGTGTGTATATTATAATTATAGATTAAAAAATGAAAGTTAACCTACATTAGGTATTATAAGTTATAAATAATTTTTATGTTACTATATTACCCATGTATGCAGTTTTTGTGGAGAAGATACTTCGGGTTGCACCACATGTGAGGAAATTGTATCTTCTTCTAAGAGCATCAGGCGAGAAATCTGCTACTGAGAGGTTTAACAATGAGGTTTGTATCATTTCTTACTTTGCAAAACATTGATTCAATCAAAGAGTCACACATCACCCTCCCATAGTAATTGAGGATTTGCCCTCTTAGTCAGGGGCACGAGATACTAATTCCCTCTTTGTGTTTGCTGCAATATACTTTATATATATATATATATATATATATATATATATATATATATATAGACCACAAGATCCATAACTATATCGAGTGAATGAAACCTCGACTTACCATAAATTTGGGTTAAGATTTGTCCGGTTATATTAAAATACTGATACAGACAAAAAAATTCTGATCTAACAGCATATTTGTTAGATGAAATATTTAGCATGCTAATCTGTAACCCATGAATTGTTCCAAATGTTGTCTCTAGATTTTGGGAAAGGACCTATTCAAGGTGGTGAAGGAAAAATATGGACAAAATCTAAATCTTATTTTGGAAAAGGTCACTATTGTGAATGGAGACATTTGCCTTGACAACTTGGGTCTGAATCTTATAGACTCCGAATTGGAAGATCAAATGGTCCAGCAACTTGATGCCATTATTAATTTAGCTGCAACTACTAATTTCGATGAAAGGTAAATATGAATTACAACACTAAATTTTTTCTTCTTTATTATGAAATAAACTTGACTATCATCATCGACGCTAAAACTGTAATATTTAATTATCAAAAAGGGTTTTCAAATGCTTAATAAGGAATTCTAATACTATAGTGATATTAAATACAATTAATACGTTATCGGTCTATTCATATTTTCCTTTTCAACTTTGTAAATTTTCGAACAATGTCAAAGTTGCCACGTTAATCAATTACAGATATGATGTAGCACTCGGGATAAACACATTAGGTTCTGCCAATGCCCTAAACTTTGCCAAGAGATGTGCTAAGGTTAAAGTCTTTGTTCATGTGTCGACAGGTATATATATAAACACGAAATTCACAAAAGAAAAAAAAAACTTCCAGAAAAAAATACTCTATATCAAATCCAGTCCATAATTTAAATTCTAAGAACATTATTATATATGTAGCTTACGTAAGTGGTGAAAAATCGGGAGTGGTAATGGAAACACCTTACCGTATGGGTGAGACTTTAAACGGAGCCATCGGCCTAGATATCAATCAAGAGCAGAAGTTGGTTAAGGAGAAACATAGCCAGCTTCAAGCCACCGGAGCCTCCCCCGAGACCATCACAAAAGCCATGAAAGATTTTGGACATGCAAGGTGATCCCTAGGATTTACATTGGTCATTTAATTTGGTCCTATATATGTCAAAGTTGTATTTCTAGCTCATTCTAATTTTCTTTAATATATATACAATATATAAAATAGGGCAAAGGTGTACGGATGGCCAAACACATACGTGTTTACGAAGGCAATGGGGGAAATGATTGTTGGAGCAAAAAGAGAAGATACGTCGCTCGTGATAATTCGTCCTTCGATTGTGACCAGCACCTACAAAGAACCATTCCCCGGTTGGACCGAGGGCATCAGGTAAAATAAGATGATAATTTATTTATTAGTCTTAAAAAATAGTGAAGTAACGACTCTTTGATCAATGTATAGGACAATTGATAGTCTAGCTGTCGGATACGGTACTGGAAAACTCACATGCTTCCTTGGTGATATTAATTCTGTTTCGGATGTGGTACCTACTATCATCATTATATATGACTCTTTTGTTTTGTTTAATATCATGTTCCCCACATAGAGAAACTTTATATATATATATATATATATATTACTGAGTTGTTTTAATTTGATATGTTTGACGTACTTGATGGACGACAGATACCTGCGGATATGGTTGTTAATACAATGCTAGTATCAATGGCTGCTCAGGCTGCTAGACAGAAAGAGACGATTTATCATGTGACTTCTTCAATGAAAAATCCATTCAAAAACGAGAAAATGCCGGAGATAGCGTACAGGTATTTTACAACTAAACCATGGACCAACAAAGAAGGGAAGGTGGTTCGGGTCGGGAAAGTAGACGTTTTGAGTTCTATGCCTAGTTTCCATAGATACATGACCATCCGTTATATACTTCCTCTGAAGGTAATGTTTCTGACCATATCTCGTGAATTTATTATAATTTGAGTTAACATGCAATTGCTTAACTATATCCGTATGCTAATTCTGGCTTGTATAGGGACTTGAGTTACTGAACATGGTACTTTTTAAGTCGTTAGAGAAGAAATTTAGGGATCTCAATAGGAAGATAAGTTTGGTATTGAGGCTTGTCGATCTCTATCAGCCTTACCTCTTTTTCTATGGAATGTAAGTTTTGGTCCTAATCTCAACCTGGCTGGCTCCTTTTTACCTGGCCTAATACTGTAAACATATCGAACTATAATAACAAAATATGACGTATACATACACGCAGATTCGATGATACAAATACGGCAAATTTACAAAAACTGTTGCCAGTGACTGGAGTGGAGACCGAGATTTTCTATATTGATCCGAAGATTATCAATTGGGACGACTATTTTATGTACACACATCTTCCTGGGTTGGTTAAGTATGTCTTCAAATGATTTCGTTTGTAGTATATTTCCTATTGATCATCTGTCCCAAAAAATTTATATAAATTGAAAAATTATGTAGACAATTTGTACCAGCTAATTAAGACAAGTAGACAACCGTACTTGCTACAACCACGAATACAAATGTACAACATGCAAATTTCTTATCTTCTTTTTTCTTCCATGATATATTTTTTTCTTTATCTCAATATTTATCCTCAATCTTGTACGTTATTATTGTCTATCTTGTCTAGAACTAGAAGATAACATTGTTAAATGCGACAGATTGATATATATTTTGGTTAGAAAGTCTTGCTACTTGCTTTAATTTTTGTTTTCTAACAAATTTACGTCTTTCAGATCCTTCTTGTAGTTTTTACTATATTTTGTAGCTTCTACTATATTTGATAATTTCTTTCACACAATACCATAAACCAAAAGGAAAAAAATAAAAATAACCATTCTCATATTTATCTTTTGTTTTTTCTAATGAGACATCTTTCTTTTTTTTTCTTTTTTATTTTATTTTATTTGTTTCCACATCATCCATCGAATATAGGTAAAATTCTAGCTGCTTTAAATTAAGAATTTGGATAAAAAATCAGTAGTGATATGTGGAGATAATTTAATGACATCTCATCTCTATTTTGTTTCCAGTTTTATTTCGAAAATAGGTAAAAACAAAACTAAATTTTCCATCCAATCTCCTTATGTTCATATACTCCCTTTAGTTTCAACAACTATAGTTAAGTTACAAAAGCTTAGGTATTTTTATGGTGGACAAAATTTAATTATTTTTTTCAATGATTTTTTTATCTTTGTCTACTAGATTATAATAATGTTGTCCATGATTTTATTATGTTCACGAAGATTCGAAAGGATACTAGTTTCTGGTATATAGACAATAAATATAAAAATTTGGACACATACTTTTGTCCATGTTTACAACAAGAGGAACTTGTCTACTGACATTTAACAAATTGAACTTATCACTACAACAAATATGTACATTGATAGCAGACGGATATAGCTCATTTTCCGTCACTGCTATGAAAGATGAGATTTTTTTTCGCTTACTTTTTAATAGCATCTTATTAACGCTATGATAGGAAAATTATGTAGCGGGAAACAAAAGTGACTTTTGTCCGCCAATACTTAGTGAAATTATTCACTTAATCGCCAAATAAAAAAAAAACCCAAAAACTCGACACACTCTCTCTCTCTCTCTCGTTACAACCTAAGCTCAACCTAAGAAGATTTCTTCTTCTAAATTCTCTGTGTGTGCTCAAATTCTTCTAAATTTCTTATCAATTCTTCAGTTTTATCGCCGTTTGTGAAAAGCCCCAATTTCGCCGTTTGTGAAAAGCCCCAATTTCGCCCTAAATCTCCATATCCATCGCAATTGATAGCTCGAATCCATTTTTGAGGCATGTCTTTCTTCTTCCTCCTAATTTCGTTATTTGTTTCGATTATTTGTGATTTCAAACAGCTTTTGATTTCGATAAGGGTCAGATTTAGTTATCTGTTTTGTTAGGGTTCGATTTATCTAGATTTATTTCGTTATCTGTTTTTTAGGGTTCGATTATTTACAGATTTTGAGAATGTGGAGTTTCGAATCCATCTGTTTTGTTAGGGTTCGATTATTTACAGATTTGACTCAAAAATAGCTTTTGGATTTGAGTATTTGCGCCTTCATAAACTGAACGATTTTTTTTTTTTCCCAAGTGTTGGTGATTGAAATGTTGGGGAACTGAAGCTTCTCATTTCTCTGTACTCACACAACAGGTTAGTATCACTCAACCAATAGTTAAACATTATTATTACACACGAATATTGGTGATTGCTATGTTTTGTCCTTTGAGTCTGATTCGTATAAATAGTGATTAGATTAGTGAGATTTTACACAGTTAGATATTGGTTTAAGAGCATCTGTATGTGTCTGAAGTAGTGCAGTATTGTCTGAATTGTTGCTTAATGTGAGCTTTGTATAATATGTATCTCTATTTTATCTATAAAGGTTAAAATTTATATTATAACATATAATGTTGGACAAGGCATGGGTGCATCTATGCAGGTAAGGAATTATATTTCATAATTAGGTTTTATTTTGGGTTTGGATACTTTAAGATGTTCTTTTAGTTATGATTTTTTTCTTTAATTATCCATTGAAGAGCTGATCCTGGTTATAAAAGTGGAGCTTGGAAATTTGTAAGGGATGTGTCTGCGGCTTTAGGTGACATAGAAATGATAATATGTCCTTGTAAAGACTGTCGTAATGTAGTACGACAGTTAAACAGTGTTGTGGTTGAGCATCTTGTAATAAGAGGGATGGATGAGGCATACAAGGTGCATAGTGATTGGTATCATCATGGAGATGTGAAGTCAGTAGATGAATTTCAAAGTAAACCAACTCAGTGGAATGAGGAAGTTTTTGAGTTATATAAAGCTGCTGAATTTTTTGATCAAGAGTTGGCTTTTAGAGGTGACTTAGCTGACCAACCTGTGGGCGACTTAAGTGAGATTGCAGAGGGTGAGGACCAACAAGAGGATGAGTTCCTTGCAAAGATCCGTGATTCTTCTTAGTGTCGTTTATGATTCTTAGTTGCTCATGAAATTGTTGCAGAGTGTAAACAAAAGAGCACATCCTAAGTGTGTGTTTGTTGATTGGTCTGACATTGATGAAAATGTTGGTGAGGGTCGGATTCTTTCTTCTGATCCGGATGACATAGTGAATGACTGTCGTCTTGGCCCTTATGATCTCAAAGTGTTAGTTGAAGCTGCATATAAACCAGATGCATTTCTATGGAGACCTGCACAAAAGATCTTTCATATGAAAGAAGCTGTTGGACATATAATCGCATGGCCAACTGATAAGTGTAGACTGGTAGACAACAACATCCAAATGGAAGACATTGCCCCTATGGTATTTATAATTTCTAGCAATGTGTTAGCAATGTATTACCCCTGTCTATAATGCTAATTAATTATATTGGATTTGTTTACTGATTGTGTTTAACAGGGTATACAAGGAAACAAATGTAAACTATTGGATTTGTCTAAGGGTGACGTCATTGTTGCTGAGGGGCGTTGGGAGACACAAGAACCAAGTGCGTTGGTTAACGGAATTCCTCTTGGACCAAAAGCAGTTAAAGTATTTGTGGATTCAGTAAAGCAGCCTGATACATCACTATGGAGACCTACAGCTGAAATGTCATTTCTTGAGGACTGTTTGATGGCTTACGTATCTTGGCCCCTGAGTAAGGTTGATTTTGAAAATCCCTCAACTCCAACTGGTCAGAATGCTACATCACATGCTTCTTTGTCTGCATCAAAGGCCAAGTCTGCAGCCACAGCTTCTAAGTCTGCTACAGAGTCCAAAACTTCAGCAACAGCTTCAAAGGCTGCATCGCAGGCCAAATCTGCATCTATGTCTTCTAAGTCTGCATCTGGTTCTGAGTCTCCTGTTGATGATGCAACGGGTCCAATATCACCAATAAAGAATACTTTACCATCACAGTCTCCTCTCAGGAAGTCTCCAGTAAGTGTTTTCATATGTTATGAAGTTGTTTTTGTTAATTATATGATGACTGATGGTTTATATTGTAAACATGGCAGCGCATTAATAAAGTTATTTCCAAGGAGAATAAGAAGTGCAAGTTGATGGATTTAACTGAAAAGAATAGGGTTGTGGCTGAAGGACGATGGGGAACAAATGATCCAGAACATAAGGTTCACTTTACTCGCTTGGGTTCTAATGCAGTTAAAGTGTGGATAGATGTTGTGAAGGTGAAAAATGTAAAAGTTTGGAGGCCATCCGATGAAATAGAGATTATTGAAGATGCACTTAGCTCCTGCATTGCTTGGCCAGAGAACAAGGTCATTATGTCTTAAACTGATGGTTTTATTGTGTAATGTTAAGTACTTGAGATTGCTTGTTTATTTTGGATGTTCTTGAGACTTTGATGGTAAACTGATGTTCTTGAGACTTTTGTTATGTATTTTGGATCTGAGACGTTTATTAATCAGATTTTATGAGATTTTATAAAACAGGTTATGTGTGCTATAATCACATATCAGAAAATGCTATAAAAGTACAGGTAAACGTTATGATAAAAGAATATACCATAGCACAGTAAACAAGATAAAACAGCATTTCGCAACAGCTATATTAGATATGTATAACATAGCACGAAAAATTAAATATTGTATAAATTTTTGCAAAATTATAATCTTGATAATACAGCAGTTTATTAGAGCTATGCTATAAAACTATAACATAGCACGAAAAAACAAATGTTGTATAAATTTTTTCAAAATTATGATCTTGATAATATAGCAATTTCTTAAAGCTATGTTATATTTTTATAACATAGCATACGTAATAAGTGCTATTGTATATGGGGTACATATAATAACAGTGCCCTAAAACAGCGCTCATGAAAACGCTATCAAAGACCTATGATAGCGTTTTTCTCTGGTTAACAATGTGCATATTTGTTGTAGTGTATCTATAAGTCTTGAAATGCAACTTGTCCACATACTTAACTTGTCTATAGAACAAAATAACTTGAAAACACTATACACATCCCATCAGTAGACACGTTAACTTAATGCCTCAAATGTGGACAACTTAAATTAAGGATAATAGTAACTTGTCTACTGACTTTAACAAATGCCTATTGTCTACATACATTCTCAACAACCTTTTGATAAACTACTTGTAAGTCATTAACTTAAGCAAATTGTCTACTGATCTTGAGGGAACAAAGTTTATGTGGTTCGTATGAAGATTGATGGTGTTAACAAAGAACTCAAACCTTAAGTCTTAACAATGGACAACATATCATGACTAACAAAGGACAAGTAACACGTGGACAAGTTGTATCTTCGTTGCTGATGTTGTCTACCAATTCTAAAAATTGTGGACAACAATATACAACAATACATGTTCAAATGTTATCCTCTATCAAATTATAACTAAAATCATTTTTAGATTATAAATATTTCTAGTTGATGGACTATTTAGACTAGAATCATAAAACTGGTGGACAAGTTATCATCGACCTTTCGAATATTGTCTACCAATTCGAATATTGTAAACTTGTTTACAAATGACATCCCATCACAACACACCAAAATTTTTCTACACAATAATTCTTTTTTATATAATATTTTTATTTGAGAACTTTTATAAATTAATTAATATTCTGCAAAAATAAAAAAGTACATAAAGGAATATGAGTACACGTGGGTGTGTATACCTTGAACTAGGGATGTCAAAATGATTTACTCAACTCAGTTCAACTCATTACCTAATGATTTTATATTCAATGAGTTAAATGGTTAAATGATTAACTCATGTTAGTGAGTTCATACATTAAAATTAAACTAGAAGTACATCAGATATCTCCTCTGCTTTGTTCTTTATTCACTTACAAAGAAAACAAAAACAAGATACAAAACAAAACAAGACTATGATCAGAGTAGAGACGTCTCTATAAATTGGCTCATATCCGTTTGCAATCATCTCATGTAGAGGACCAATCACGGACTCTGATTTTGGATTCACAAAGATAGGAACAGAGATTCTGTTATTGTAACCATTGGCTAAGATACAATGCTCCACGCTCTTGTACACATTCTTCATTCATGTACTATTCCACTAGAAGTTGGATTTTTTCGAATAATAACTATCTCCTCCTTGTCATCTACATCATACAAATCCACAATTTATAAGAAGCAAGGACAGAAAAATGACATAAGAATGACAGCTCAACAACAACACATACGAGCATAGTCAATCAAACAATAACAACATATACAAGCATAATTTTGTCTCATACCTTCATTGCTAGTCGAATAACCATAAAGCCAAGACCGAGTACGCAACAGAGCTTGGAAATTGCTAGGAAGGAGACAATTTCGATACTTATCTATTACGTGAGACCCAATACTGAAAGAGGATTCAGAAGCTACTGTTGTAATGGGGATACTAAGCATGTCCATCACCATGTATGTTAGAGCACCAAAATGTTGTCTATTTCTTTCCAATACTGCAAAACGTTCTAATTGGGATGACTTTTCATCTCTAATCTTGGGTCCTCCAAATACATTCTTAATGCTGACTTTCCTTCTTCAACTTCTGGAACATCATCTAAGTCGATTAGATCTTGTATCACATGAAAAGTTATATCAACGAGGTCCAAGTCTTAATCTTAAAAATTTAATACAAGTCAGATCATTCATAAAAAACTTACCTTTAGCACGTCGAAGTTTTCACTTCCTAGTTCTGAAACATGGAAATTTGTTCTTGCAGAATTCACAACAGCAGTCAAAGGAAAATCTTTTCTATATTCTTCGAAAAGCTTAATAAGCTTACCTTTTAGTAAATCTATTTTTTGCTGTGAAGTGGATGGATCAAGCTCATCATAACAATGCTTCAGAAGTTTAAATTTCATCCTAGGATCCAAAACAGCCCCCATTGCAAGAATAACACTAAATTCTTCCCATTATTTATCGAATCTCACCCTCATTTTAAAAATCATATCCCGAATTGCCTTGTCTTCATTGTATTGGTACACTTCCAGCAAACACTGAATCTTCCAAATATGTCCAAAATATAAATCTCCTAGACATCAAAGTAGTAATCTTGTAAAATGGCATCAGAATCTCATGAATAGACATTCCTCTTTTCCATTCTTCAGTTGAGGGACAATGTTTGTAATTTTTATCAACTATCTTAAATCTATTCAACGCACGCTGATACTTCAAAGCTTTTGTAAGAATCAAATATGTTGAATACTATCTAGTTTGTACATCTAAAGATAGAAGCACTTCCCCTTCACCTTGTACTCATTCTACAAGCGCTATTCTCCTAGATGTTGAACCTTTAATGTACTTCACAATGTCTCTGATCTTATAGAATGCATCATCAAGCACAAACAAACAATTTTGCACAATACGGTTTAGGATATGTGCGCAGCACCGCACATGAAAAGAAACTCCTTTACACAACAAATTATCATCCAGATTAAGGCGATCTTTCAATATATCTTGCAAACAATCGTTGGCTGTAGCACTATCCAAAGTAAGCGTAAAAACTTTCTTTTCTATACCCCACTCTTTTAAACATTCATGGATCCTACTAGCTAAAGCATCACCAATATTGGGAGGAAGAATGTTAGAGAACGATAAAATCTTGGTATTCAATACCCACTTTGCATCAATGTAATGTGCTGTTAAAACAATATATCCATCTCCACCAAGTGAACTCCAACAATCGGAAGTCAAACATATCCTACTAGAAATCTTTTCTAGCTTAGACTTCATAATCTGTTTTTCCTTTTTCCGAGTTCTAATCACATCAGCTGCAGCAGTGTTCCTAGTATAACACTTATAGTCTGGATTTAAATACTGAAGATAATCCCTCAACTCTTCATATTCAACGCAAAGGAAAGGAAGATCATGTCTACTAATCACTCGACTAAACCTTCCCTAGCAATTGTGTGATCAATCTTTGCTATTTTCTTTCAACCCCCGTTGAACATTTCTTATGATGATGAATCATATTTGATGTTCCAGTAGTGGGGAACATCAAATATGTCTTTGGGCAGTTTTTACAACATGCTTTCTTATCACCATCCTCTTCTTCTTCTAATCTAAAGTAATTCCACAGATCTGATGTCCTACTTCTTTTACGAGAAACACTTACCAGACTTGTAGATTGTGATGTATCTGCTGAAGTTTTCCCACCACCCTAACCATGAGAACATATGTCCATTGATCTAGAAAAATAGACAAAACAAATAAGACTCTTCTTAGAATGAATATGACAAAGTGTTCTATCCCTAGAGGTCATAGAAAATATAACAGTTTCAAGTAACTATTTCACATAGAATCAACGAAGACAAGAATGTAAATTGGTTTAATATCTAAGAAAGGATATCAAAAACGATTATATTCATGTCCCAAACATAATAAATCCAGAATGAAAACATGATAAAATCATGGGCTCAGTGTTGTGGATTTGTTTTACCACTAAAATATGTTCTTACATCCAAAAGTTCTTTATTGTTAAAGTTTTCTCTTTATCACCACCTATAAATTTTTTGATAAAGGGGACGAGGTGGTAGTCTGTATAGAGTATGAGAAGTTGTCTGGGTATTGCAAGCATTGTTTCAGATTAACTCACAGTGTGTTGGTCTGTCCTGAGCTGATGAAGGTCCAGGCTAACCGGGGGTTGGTGGACCATGCGGATAAGTGAGGGGTTCAGCGGCAGCAGGTTATGGTGAAACAGGGTACTCTTCAACATGATGGTGGGTGGGAGAAACCAAGGAATCATGTGAAGAGGGCCTTGGACTTCCAATCCGAACAGTCCACTGAGAGGAGACAACCTCAGTTTCGGGGAGGTAAGAGTAGTTTTTCTGGGTTTCCTCTTCAAGCGAGGAATCAAGGTTCTGGTTGGGGTCAGAAGACGAGATACCAGAGTAGTGGGTCGGGAAACAGTCTGGGATATGTTCCTTCTGGATCGCAGCTGGGTGGAGGTGACCTCATGGATTCTTTCTCTAGTTTACCACCACAACGGAAGGGACTTAGACCAGTATGGCCGAAACCAATGTATAAGGCAAAGCAAGGTTCCGGTGAGAAAAAGGATCAACGTCTGGTTCAGATTGAGGAATCTTCTGCAGTGGTCGAGGACCACTCTATGGAGGTGTCCGTCAAACAGGTTTTAGGTGTTGGGAATGAGGATACTGAGGATCCGGCTTTTAATGAAAGTACCGATAATCTGTTAAAGGATGGGGAATTTGATGATGTGGTTAATCCAGCGGATTCAAGGGCAGTGTCGGAGCCAACTTTCGATGCTGGTACTGAGGCGGTTTTGGATGAGGAGGATATTAATATCCAAGGTAATCATGTCTCTGATTCTTTAGCTTTGGGATTGAAGGATATGCATTATTCTATGGAATCTGTCTCTTTGGGGAAATTCGTTAGTGTTAGAGGTAGAGTGGGTAGTCCTCAGGTTAGAAAAGGAATTCATAGTTCAAAGAAAGTTGTTTTGCATCTGGCTTCACCCAGGAAACGACTATTAGCTAAAGCTCTTTCTTTAAAATCTGCCGGCAAGGGAAATAAACAGGCGGCAGCGCGTAAGCAAGGCCAAAAGGCTAAGGACGGCATTCCCGTGGGAGGCGGAAGTCGTCCTCTTAAGAAAGGGATGGGAGCTCTCCTAAAACCTCCGGCTCAAACGTGAAGATACTAAGTTGGAACTGTCAGGGCACTGGGGCGGACCTGACAGAAAATCATTTGGGTGATTTATGGAGAAAGCATCGACCAGACATTTTATTTTTATTAGAAACAAAAAATGTTTTTCTTATTTACAAAAACTTCAGATAAAGTTTGGTTATAATAATTTGTATACTGATGAACCCCGCGGGGCTAGTGGTGGTCTAGCCTTGTTTTTTATGGATGAAATAAAACTTTCAATTATTTTTCATAGTGATCGTATTATAGATACACAAGCATTAATCGGTCAACAATTGGTTTTTACGTCTTTTGTTTATGGTGATCCAGTTCCCCAAAATCGAGGAAAGGTTTGGGATAAACTAACGGATATTGGTTCTTTCCGTATTGATCCTTGGTTTCTAATTGGTGATTTTAAAGAATTGGTGGGTAATCATGAGCACCAGGGTGGTGCTTTGCGCTCAGCTTCATCTTTCATGCCTTTTATTTCAATGCTTCGACATTGTGGGATGCTTGAATTTTCATGTTATGGTGAACAATTATCCTGGCGCGGGAATAGGTGCAATAATCAGGTGGTTCGCTGTCGATTGGATCGTGCATTGGGGAATGAGGACTGGCATGGTTTTTATCCAAACTTGAAGGTAGTTTATTTAGAGATGATTGGTTCTGACCATGTCCAATTTTAGCAACTTGCCTGGTGACGGCTAGGAGACGACACCGTCAGTTTCGGTTCGATAAACGTTGGTTGGGGAAGGAGGGTATTGGTGATGCGGTTGAGTCAGGGTGGAATCGTACAAGAAATTTTCGGGTTCCGGGTTTTGTGGAAAAGATAAAGAATTGTAGGAACTCAATTTCTTGGTGGCGAAAAAATAATGTAAGTTCTGGCCCTTCGCTTATCTCTTCGTTGAAGGCGGCTTTACAGGAGGCAAAGATGGATGATTCGATTTCTCAGGAGGAAATTCGGGGTATCGAAAGGAAGTTAAAGGAGGCATATCGTGATGAGGAGATATATTGGCAACAAAAAAGCAGGAAATTCTGGCTGAGGGTTGGGGATAAGAATACTAAAAATTTTCACGCTTCTACTAAACAAAGGAGGGTGAGGAATAGGATTGTGGGTTTGTTTGATATGGATAATGTATGGAATGACTCACCCACGAGTATGGAGCATATTGCTACAAAATATTTTGAGGATCTTTTCAAACGATCGGATAGTAGGTGTATTTCAGAGATGTTACAGGAAATTACTCCAATCATTACGGACAGTATGAACAGAGATCTAACTAGGGACATTTCTTAAGCGGAGGTTCGTAAGACTTTGTTTGCCATGCATCCGGAGAAATCTCCAGGACCGGACGGAATGACAGCCTTGTTCTTCCAACGTTTCTGGCCTTCTTTGAAAGGGGACTTGGTGGCTCTGATTAGAGAGTTTTTTTGAACGGGTGGTTTTGATCCCCGTCTAAATGAGACCAATATTTGTCTCATTCCTAAAGTCGATAGGCCGCAGCGTATGGCGGAGTTTAGGCCGATCAGTGTCTGTAATGTGAGCTACAAAATAATTTCTAAAGTGTTGTGTTTTCAGCTAAAACGTTTCTTGCCTCTCATGGTTTCAGAAATCCAGTCAGCTTTTGTTTTTGGACGGTTAATTACAGATAATATTCTGGTTGCTCAGGATATGTTTCTTGGGCTCAATACTAACCGTCGGTGTAATTCGGAGTTTCTGGCTTTTAAAACGGATATGAGTAAGGCCTATGATCGGGTCGAATGAGATTTTTTGGAAGCGGTTCTGGTTAAATTGGGATTCGATAGGAAATGGATATCATGGATCATGTGGTGTGTTTCTTCAGTGTCGTATCAAGTTCTTATGAATGGTCAGCCTCGGGGTTCTATTACACCACAGAGGGGTTTACGCCAGGGGGACCCCCTGTCACCGTATTTGTTGATACTTTGTACTGAGGTCTTGATAGCGAATATTAAAAAGGCGGAACGGGAGAAGAAATTAACGGGTATCACAATCGCTCCTGATAGTCCTACCGTCTCGCACCATTTGTTTGTTGATGATAGTCTGTTTTTTTTGTAAAGCAAAGGCGACTGAATGCCAAACTGTCAAGGAAATTATCAGCAATTATGGTAAAGCTTCAGCGCAGGAGGCTAATCTAGAGAAATCTTCTATAATGTTTGGTAGGAAGGTCCCTTCTGAGACAAGGGATCAATTGAAATCAGTGATATGTATAACTAGAGAGGGCGGTATGGGTTCTTATTTGGTAAGGAGATTATGATTAAATCGGTGGCATTGGCACTTCCTACTCATGTGATGTCATGCTATAAATTGTCGCAGGAGTTGACGTCTAAACTAACGAGTGCTATTTCCACCTTTTGGTGGAATTCCAATGATAGGGCCCGAGGTCTACATTGGGTGGCTTGGGATAAATTATGCAAAGATAAGTGTGAAGGGGGTCTAGGTTTCAGAGCTCTAGAACAATTTAACGATGCCATGCTAGCAAAACAGTATTGGCGGTTAATTCACAATCCGATATCATTAATGGCTCGGGTGCTGAAAGGGCATTATTTTAGGAATAAACATCCTCTTTTGGCTACAAAACCATATAACCCCTCCTTCGCATGGCGGAGTATTTATTCAACTAATGAACTAGTAGAGCAGGGAGCGCGGTGGGCGGTAGGTTCGGGTTGTTCTATCTCAGTTTGGCGAGACCCATGGATACCAGACATTCGACCACGTCCAGCAAACGGTCGGGGAAGACTCTGGCTACCAAGTTTGATGGTTAACCACTTAATTAATCCTGTTACGAAGGATTGGCATCTGCCTACCCTGGAGGAGTTTATGGACCCAAGGGATATAACGATCATTCGGAGTATGGCGGTCAGCAAAGTCATGAAACCGGATAGGTTAGTATGGCACTTTACTAAGTCAAGGAAGTATACGGTTAAATCCGGATATCCGCTAGCCCGAGATTTAATGGCGGAAGTTGAATACGGGCCGACATGTATGGCCCTCAGGGCCCAATCGTGGAAACTTAATGTTCCCCCGAAGGTTTAACATTTCTTCTGGCAGGTTGCCTCGGGTTCTCTCCCAGTGTTTGAACGGCTTGTGCACAAGGGTGTCCGGTGTGATCCTCTGTGCAAACGGTGTGCGTCTGCAACAGAAACTATAAATCACGCTCTTTTTGAGTGCCCTCGTTTGCGAGATGTTTGGGCGTTGTCCCCGGTATTGTTAGTTCCGGACGGTTTCACATATGGTTCAATCTATGCAAATTTAGATTTTATTTTCTGGTGGGCGGCTCCCCAATCGGGGGATACTGATATAGTTTCTAGTCTTCCCTGGATTCTTTGGTCACTATGGAAAGATCGGAATAAAAAAGTATTCCAGGGTTTAGCGGCCGAGCCGATGGATATCTTAAATCAAGCGAATAATGATAAATTGTTGTGGGAGGAGGCCAAATCTTATTCGGGGAGCTATCTGCATCTCCTGCCGTTGTTGGAGGACAGGGGGTCATTTCCCCGGTGTCAGATTGATGGTTCATAGAAAGGTTCAGACCCTTTTCAGTGCCTGGGCTGGTGGTGTTGTAGTGGTGAAGATTCGACGCTTCTTCTCGGCGTACAGAATCATAGATGCGGTCCTACATCCTTACACGCAGAGTTACAAGCTTTGATCTGGGCCATGTAGTCACCGTTGGCGGCTGGAGTTGTCTGTCAGAACTTCGAGACGGATTGTGCAGAACTAGTAGCGATGGTGCAGACGCCTGATGATTGGCCCGCTTTCTCGAATCTGTTGGAAGAGTTATTTTTGCTCAGAACTTCTTTCCCTTCCTTCTCCCTGACCAGGATCTCACGAGAGTTCAACGTTAGAGCAGATTGTCTTGCCCGTTCGTCAAGAACTTTATTTTCTGAAAAATCATTTGTAAACTCTTTTCCTCCGATTTGGGCAACAAACCTTGGAGTTATCTTTTAATTTGATTAATGCTTGGTTAAAAAAAAATGACTTTATGAACAAATTAAACCAATTTTTGTTCGTTTTCTTTGTCAATTTTACATAGTTCCTTTTCACCACTAAATTTTTTTTTTGACAGTTTGTATAACCACAAATATTTCTTTAAAATTCTTTACTCAAAAACTATTGTGGATAAAACAAAAAAATATCTACACGATTGCAATGAGTTTATGACCAACTCAATAAAATTTGAAAAATTGAAAGATAGTTAATTTGACATAATAAAAATAAAATTGAAAATAATAAGCACGATGATATATGAGTCTTAGATAAGTTAGAAATATAAAATATAAACTAAAAATAATTTGAAAATACTACAACAGTTAAAAATTAAGAAAAAAAAACATTTATCTTACATATACTTAACTAAAGAAAAAAGTTCAAAATAATATAAAAATATATTTTAAAATCATAACGAATTTCTGATTGAAACGACCCGACCCGTTTTTTTAAATAAATAAATAATAAATAATAACAATAATAATAAATAAAGTACAACTAGTGGTCCCATATCCACTAGCTACCTAACCACAATCACAATCAACAACGAAATAACAAATACCCAAAATCCAATAAATATCCAATAATAATAAATAACCAATATTTCAAATATAACCAATAACCAATAACCAAACAACAGGAAACATAGAACCCGCAACCTAGCAATGTTTCTAATGACCCAACTCTAGCAACCTAGCAATGCCAGACAACAACCAATCGAGTCCCTAGAACATCCTCCTCTTCATTGCCTTGATTCCACGATCACACTTTGCCTTTACCTGCACCACAAACACAAATTGAGATGCATGAGTTTTTGATAAACACTCACTCAGGCAATCCTCCCATCTATTGGGCTATACACACAAGCAACAGTGATACCAATGTTCCAAACGATCAACAAACAAGACATACAAACCAGGAAAACAAACATCATCTCGCTGGAAGGGAGGTGTCGACCGACACCAGCCAAGTGTCGACCAACACTGGCCTTGGTGTCGACCGACGCTACCCCACAGTGTCGATCGATGCTGATTTGCTGGTGTCGACCGACAACACTAGGTGTCGATCAACACTCCCTCTGCAACCGCGATCCACTCGAAGCCGAGAGTTGAATCTCGCTCCCAACCTCCTCCAAATCGCCCAATACTCAAAACCCAAGTCATATACGTCCACAGGAACCTGTAGCAACCAATTCCAACAAGAAAAACACACAAAACAACAACAAACAAGCAAGAACAAGGAATCAAAGGCTTAGATTAGCCATGGTCATGCACTCACCTCTTTGCAGGAAGTTTCTGAACCACAACAACGAATCCAACCCTCATAGCAAGCCTCTAACTCCTTCCTAGCCTTGGATCTCTCAAGAAACAGCAAGGAATCTCACAAATCTCTCTCAAAAGCTCAAGAACAAGGTTTTCTCCCTTTCTCTCTCAAAAACATTAAACGACGACAAAGACAAATGCCAAAAACCCTTCTTTTCGTCGACAAACACTTAAGTAACACGGTTCAATGGTTTTCCAAAACCAAACCGAACCAAATCGATGATTACATCAATCTAGTCGAACCAGAAATAAGTGGTGTCGATCGACACCCACCCCAAAACGCACAGTTTTGGTTTGCGGGTGTTATAATTCTCCCCCACCAACATAGATTTGTCCTCGAATCTCGAACAACACTCAACCAAGGACTCTCGTGCTACCGTTTCCACGACCCGCACTCCTCCGACCGATCTACGAAATATCACCTCTAGGCGATAGAGTCACGGGCCTAAACCTTGAGTTTTTATTGGCTCCTCATCAGACCGAAGCCTGCATGCCATAATATTGGCTCCTCATCCGGCCAAAGCCCGCATGCCATAATATATAAGGAAGTCCAATACTCGTCTCTCGGGTTGCCACCCTACAGCACGCCCTCGGATCGTCATCCGAAGTCGATATACCAATTATACTCTCAAGCCACAAAGTCGTAGAATATGACGGTACTAGGAGAACCTAAGTCCCCCAAGAGTCGCGAGCAAACAATTCAAACAAGTCTGAGTCCTATCCCTATCCAGGTTTCCTTCCCGTGGCTCGCGTAAGACAACACAATATCCTACCAACCACATATCCCCCTCACTGGAATATCTCATGACCACACAAGGATCATATACATGCCGCAAAAGCCGCCTAAAAGGCCAAAAAAATGTCCTAAACAGGACCACCACCAAGGCCACTTGTCCCGAAGGACTGTCACAAACACCATCTGTCCCGAAGGACCGTCACAAAGACCATCTGTCCCGAAGGACCGTCACAAAAACCATCTGTCCCGAAGGACCGTCACAAAGACCTTCTATCCCGAAGGACCGCCTAAACAGGCACTCTGGCTAAACAGCCTACCACAAAGGCCACACAATTGGCTAAACAGCCTGCCACAAAGGCCACACAATGGCTAAACAGCCCGCCACAAAGGCCACACAAGGCTAAACAGTCCGCCACAAAGGCCACACAATGTCTCAAAAGACCACCACACACGGGCGCAACGACTCAAAAGTCCACCACTAAGGCCACACAAGCCCCTACTAGGCTCCCCGCCACTAAAATGGACAAATTCTAACTCTCATAAAACTTTCCATTTTTAGACTTTCCACTTCTGAAGCTTTCCACTTATAGAAACTTCTATTATAGGAAACTTTCCCTCAAACTACTGCCTCACGGAAATTTTGTAACCCGAGCACCACCTCATCTTGTTACTTAGTCGCACAACCAACCACCCCTAAGCGACCAAGTAAACAAGAGACATGGGCTGGAATATTCCATTCCCGCTCCAGCCATGGATTACAGATGGGGTCAGGCTAGACAAGCTCAAGTTGCAGCTTGCTTCTCATACCACTTTTTAAACCTTGCCTTCATCCTCGTCTCAGGCTCCCATGTCTGCTCCTCAACACCATCACAGTCCCAAAGGACTCTCATCAAAGGAATCTTCTTCTTCCGAAGTTCCTTGATCCTCCTCTCGAGAACCCTCACTGGTCTCACCTCCGAAGTCATGTTAGGCTGAAGATCCTCAGGAATCTTAACCACCAACTGATCATCCTCACGAATACACTTCCGCAACATAGACACATGGAAAACCTTATGCAATGCTCGCATAACCTGTGGTAACTCCAGTCTATATGCCACTAGTCCAACTCGCTCAATCACTCTGAACGGACTCATATACCTCAGACTCAACTTAGTCTCAGTCAATGACCTGTTCGGACCCCACAACATGGCCATATTGAGGTACACTCTATCCCCAACCTGAAACTCAAGATCTCTCCTCCTCCTATCGGCATAACTCCTCTGCCGATCCTGAGCTTTCTTCATGTTTAGCTTGAGAACCTGAATCTTCTTTGAGGTCTCCTGAACAAAATCTGCCTCGTACATGCTCCTCTCCCCACCTGAGTCCAGCATAACGGTGTACAACACGGCCTTCCATACAAAGCCTCATAAGGAGCCATGCCAATACGCGCCTGGAAACTGTTGTTGTAAGCAAACTCTACCAAGCTCAGGTGATCTGCCCAATGGCAACCCCAATCCAGCACACACATCCTCAACAAATCCTCCAACGTTTGGATCGTCCTCTCTGACTATCCATCTGTCTGGGCATGATAAGCTGTACTCATATGCAACTTAGTGTCCATCTCTGCCTGAAATGCTCTCCAGAACATCGAAGTGAACATGGAATCCCTATCAGACACAATGTTGGCTGGCACCCCATGCAACCTGACTATCTCCTTCACATACTTCTTAGCCAAGATTGTTGCTCCATCATTCTTCTTAATGGTCACAAAATGTGCCGACTTAGTCAACCGGTCCACAATAACCCAAATAGTATCAAACGTCCTGGACACTGGCAACCCAACCACAAAATCCATAGTAATCATATTCCACTTCCACTCCGGAATGGGAACTCTTCAGCAAGCCACCTCGTACCTGATGTTCAGCCTTCACCAGCTGACACACATCATACCTCGCAACCCAACTAGCCACGTTCTTCTTCATCATGACCCAGTTATAGTACCTCTTGAGATCACGGTACATCTTAGTCGCTCCTGGATGAATAAAGAACATGCTCGCATGAGCCTCTCTCAGGATCTCCTGCCTCAAATCCTCATCCTTAGGCATAGAAATCCGCCCATGCACCAAAATAGTACCATTAGCCGAAACCTGATACTCTGAATCAACATCCTTTGAGGCATTCACCAGTCCCAAATCATTCTCCTGAGCCAACCGCACTCTGCTCAACAGATCTGCTCTATCAGCTGAAACCAAGCCCAACGGCTCCTGAGAAACCGCACACAAGCTCAACGCGCTTATCTCTCCTACCAGAGACTCCATATCCTGCTACTAAGCTGAAGCCGCCCGCTTCCGACTCAAGGCATCTGCAACCAAGTTAGCCTTAACAGGGTGATAGGCTATCTCCAAATCATAATCCGCCACCAGCTCCATCCACCGCCTCTACCTCAAATTCAGCTCGGGCTGAGTGAATATATACTTTAGGCTCTTATGATCTGTAAACACTTGTACCTTTGCACCATAAAGAGAAGATCTTCAAATCTTCAGGGCAATAACTACAGCACCCATCTCCAAATCATGAGTAGGATAATTGTCCTCATAATTCCACAACTGCCGCGAAGCATAGACAATCACCTTCCCATGCTGCATTTAAACACACCCCAAACCAACTCTGGAGGCATCTGTATACACCACATAGGGTTCTCCATGCTCAGGCAAAACCAACACTGGAGCGGTAGTCAACATCTCTTTCAGGCTTGCAAAGCCCTCCTCGCACTCCTATGACCAGACAAAGAGAACATCCTTCCCTGTCAACTTAGTCATAGGACGTGCTCTGCTCGCAAACCCCTGCACAAACCTCCTGTAGTACCCTGCCAAACCAAGAAAACTCCTGATCTATGTGGCATTATGCGGTCTAGGCCAATCCCTTATAGCCTGAATCTTCTCCAGATCTACAGAAACCCCATCTGCAGAGATAATGTGACCCAGAAAACCCATCTCACGCTGCCAGAAACTACACTTGTTCAACTTAGCAAACAACTTCTGCTCACGTAGCTTCTCCAGAACTGCTCTCAAATGCACTGCATGCTCCTTAGGACTCTTAGAATAAACCAGGATGTCATCGATGAAAATGATGACAAACACATCCAGAAACTCCTGAAACACGCTGTTCATCAATCTCATAAACGCTGCTAGTGCGTTAGTCAACCCAAACGGCATCACCAAAAACTCAAAATGCCCATACCTCGTCCTGAAAGCAGTCTTCCTCACATCTGCCTCATCTATCGGGATATGATGATAACCCGACACCATATCTATCTTGGAGAACCAAGTAGCACCTCTCAACTGATCCAACAACTCATCGATCCTTGAAAGAGGGTACTTGTTCTTCACAATGACCCGGTTGAGACCCCTGTAATCGATACACAAGCGGAAACTCCCATCCTTCTTCTCAACGAATAACACCGGTGCTCCCCATGGTGATACACTAGGACGGATGAATCCCTTGTCCAACAAATCCTCTAACTACTTCTTCAGTTCTGCCATCTCTGCTGCAACCATCCTGTAAGGAGCCTTGGATAACGGTGTTGTCCCTGGTTCCAGTTCAATCGTAAAAGGATCAGACCGAGAAGGTGGTAATCCCTGCAATGACTAGAACACATCCTCAAACTCCTCCACAACCTGAATACCGCTAACCGTAGACTTCCCCACTGAATCTGACATAGATATAGTAACCAAATAAGCCTCACGACCCTTCTCGATCATCTTCCTTGCCTGAATGGTCGAGATCACGAGACTCCCCGAAATCGGTCTAATCCCCTAAAAAACCAACTTCCCTCCTGAGCGCTCAAACTCCACTCTACCCCGATGACAATCCAGATAAACAATATGCCCAAAGCGTCCCGTGGTTCGCGAGCCACTAGGCTGATAAGCAAATCCGCAGGCCAAGACTCTCCCGCGATCTGAATATCGATACCCCTCGCTAGACCAATAACTCTCACTAACTTGCCTCCAGCAACCCTGACAACTCCTGCACGTTCTCTGGGATCTCCCATGATACCCGCACTCTCTGCACACTCCGGAGTAATGAAGCTATGAATAGCTCCATAATCAAACATAACATAGGACTTAAATCCTCCCACCAACAAGGTCTCTACACAAGCCTCATGCATTGAGAACCTAACACTTTATCACAGAACAACATAAAATCTGAACTTACTAAGAATTCACAAAGACAGAGTACCAGAAATTATACATGTTATCGCCCCGGGAATGGTTCCACCAGTCTCTACAGTCATGTAAACCCGTGGCACCTGCTCAATCCGTGCCACCTGCTGCCTTCCTGGCTGCACCTGTTGCAACGCTGCCACTGCTACCGGCTGCAACATAGGACACAAAACCTGATGTGCCCTGTCTCCCTACAATGATAGCATACACGAGCTGCTGCCGTCGGAGCACTACTCTTGGGACAGCTAGCAATCTTGTGATCCTTGCCCCCACACCCGAAGCAACTCGGACCACCCGGCCTCTGCGTAACCTCCCATCTCCTCTTGGTTCCATGCTCAAGCTTGTCGTCCTTGCTAGAACCTCCCTGATGCTGAGTCTTACCAGGCTGAACTGCTGGGCTAGTCGCCACTGACTGTGCCCAGATATCCTCCTCGATCCCTGCTGCAGTCTCAACCAGCTCTGCACGCATAGCATAACTCCGCCTTCTACAGTGAACCCTCAAATCATCACGTAGGGCCCTCAAAAACCTCCTGACGTGAGCCTCCTCAGACTCCATATCCCAACCCCCATACCTCAGAAGTCGACTGAACTCCAAGTTAAGCTCCCGCACTAACCGAGTCCCTTGAGCTAGCTAAAGGAACTACACCTCCAACCTATCTAGTGCTTCTCTAGGGAAATACTTACGGTTGAACTCCAAGACGAAGTCAGTCCAAGACATCTCCCTCTGCACTCTCCTAGCAGCCATAATACTCCACCACCATGGAGCATCACGAGTCAAATGGTGGACCCCAATGTCCACTCAAAACTTGTCAGGACATATCAGAGTATTGAAGTTACGTTTCACACTCGTCCTCCACGCATCAGCATCAGTAGGATCAATACCTCTCGAGAATCGCTCGGTACCGATATGGCCCATCTCTCTCAGCATGCTGACATAACGAGAATGAACCCCTACATTCGAAGCCGCTGGCTGCTGCACCTCCGCCGCCACTGGTGGCCCTACTGGTGCCTAAGCCGGTACCACAGCCTGTAACCGCGCTAACAACTGTGTCAGGAAACCCGCAAGGTCGACACCTGGGACTCCACCCACTGGGACTCCCACACCTGGGACCCTAACATCACTGGCTACTGGAGCATCAACACCGCCCCCTTCGGCCACACTCATGGAATCCCCCTGGACACCTTGGGACTCGCCGACACCCTCTGTTGTCACACTTTGGTCCGCAGTCTCACTAACCGCTGGGACTCTGCCCCTACCACGACCATGTCCGCGTCCACGACCATGACCACGACCAGAAACAGCATCCCCTCTAACCATCTGCACTACCAAGAACAGAAGGTTCAACTCGCAATTATCATAACACAAAAACATAAACTCACCATGGAATCACACTATAGGCTCAAAGAGGATGTTCTAGGACTTCATGCCACACACAATTGACTAACTCACATAATCAATCAATACATGCAATCCCAAACATCACAACAGAAACCTAGTGAACCCAAACCTAGAACCGTAAGGGCTATTATACCAAACTGAAACGACCCGACCCGTTTTTTTTTTAAATAAATAAATAATAAATAATAACAATAATAATAAATAAACTACAACTAGTGGTCCCATACCCACTAGTCACCTAAACACAATCACAATCAACAGCGGAATAACAAATACCAATATCCAATAAATATCAAATAATAATAAATAACCAATATTTCAAATATAACCAATAACCAATAACCAAACAATAGGAAACATGAACCAGCAACCTAGCAATGTTTCTAATAACCCAACTCTAGCAATCTAGCAATGCCAGAAAACAACCAATCGAGTCCCTAGAACATCATCTTCTTTATTGCCTTGATTCCACGATCACACTTTGCCTTTACCTGCACCACAAACACAAATTCAGATGCATGAGTATTTGATAACCACTCAGTGAGGCAATCCTCCCATCTACTGGGCTATACACACAAGCAACATTGATACCAATGTTCCAAACGATCAACAAACAAGACATGCAAACCAGGAAAACAAACATCATCTCGCTGGAAGGGAGGTGTCGACCGACACCAGCCAAGTGTCGACCAACATTGGCCTTAGTGTCGACCGACACTACCCCACAGTGTCGATTGATGCTGATTTGCTGGTGTCGACCGACACCACTAGGTGTCTATCGACACTCCCTCTGCAACCGCGATCCACTCAAAACCGAGAGTCGAATCTCGCTCCCAACCTCCTCAAAATCGTCCAATACTCAAAACCCAAGCCATATACGTTCATAAGAACCTGTAGCAACCAATCTCAGCAAGAAAAACACACAAAACAACAACAAACAAGCAAGAACAAGGAATCAAAGGCTTATATTAGCCATGTTCATGCACTCACCTCTTTGTACGAAGTTTCTGAACCACAGCAATGAATCCAACCCTCCTAGCAAGCCTGTAACTCCTTCATTGCCTTGGATCTCTCAAGAATCAGCAAGGAATCTCACAAATCTCTCTCAAAAGCTCAAGAACAAGGTTTTCTCCCTTTCTCTCTCAAAAACGTTAAACGGCGACAATGACAAATGCCAAAAATCCTTCTTTTCGTCGACAAACACTTAAGTAACCCGGTTAAATGGTTTCCCAAAACCAAACCGAACCAAATCGATGATTACATCAATCTGGTCGAACCAGAAATAAGTGGTGTCGGTCGACACCACCATGGTGTCGATCGACACCCTCCCCCAAAACGCACAATTTTTGTTTGCGGGTGTTACACTGATAAGAAATCAAATTTAACTTAGTAATATAACTAAAATCTAAAAATAATACAAGAAAATTAAATTAAAATATTAAAAAGAAAGATTAAAAAAATATTGATAGTTAGTGGATTTCTTTTATACAATAGATTTAGAATTTTTACTTTTTATATTTTAGTTCTTTTTAATGTTTTAGTATATTTTAAATTGACATATGTCAACATCTTATCAATAAAAGTAACATGTGTCACTTTCTTGTTAATGAGTAACTATGACATCAAGCTTTATATAATAATATATATATACTTATATAGTAAAGTAGACTACCATTCTAAATTTGCTTTGAGGAAGTGCTACATGTTACCTATACAATTGCTATGAGTCTAGAAATTTATGACCCATTATATTAGTTTCTCTTCATCTTTGTTCATAAATAATAAAAAGCGTTGGGCAACAAGGGAAATCGCAGGGGATTGATAATCTATCGATCTAGGAAAGTTTAGGGTTAGTTTGTTTATCTAAGACTCGGACTACGAAACACAAATGAACCATTAACTTATAGATCACAAGCTAACCGTCTAAGATCCCTATACACTGTTACTCAACTGTCGCAGGTAACGACGCATAGATCAAAGCATTTAAAACAGGTTCAGTTCTAATCCATGAAGTTCCATAGGTAAGTGGTATGTGCTTCCTATTACACGACACACATCTAAGCTAGGTCAAGCACATATGCAAGTTTTTGGCGATGCACACACACTTTAGATCATAGTTAGTTCATGATGCTAAATTAAAGCATTAAGCAAAGACTTAGAATTAAAGTATAGAATAAACATAATTTAAATCTAACAAACCCTAAAAATTGCCACCTAAACTAAGATCATCTTCCCCCTTTGATTATCCCTTTAAACACAACTAGAAAACTACTCTAGCATGTTTAAGGGAATCATCGAAGCTAGATTTAATAAACTCATAAACATAAAAGAATAAATAGAGAAAATGGTTTTAGGTATTACTTCAACGATTATATGACAAAGTATAGGATCTTCTTCCTTTAGAAACAAAGAACAAAGCAAATAGAATAGAAAAGAGTTGATGAATTTGTGCTCCTCTGGTCGTGATCTCTTGGCTGCTCCAATTTGTGCACACGAAACCCTAGGTCTTAGATGAGTATTTATAGATTTTGAAGACTTAGGGTTTTGTAAGGGTAAAAACGTCTTTTCTCGTTGAGTGCAGGACAAGGAGCGGCTGAGGAAGGTTCTGGACCGTCGTGACTCATCTGGGCCGGGCCTCCGTGAAAGTTGCTAATCAGGCCGTCATTAAAGTCCACTTGGTTTCAAACTTATCTTCTCGTTGGTTTATAACACGTTTGGGTAAATCGGGTATATCTTCTTGATGACTGAACGGATTGACTTGATTCAACTTCTAAGAGAAAGATGACTCTTTCAGATTTTTATAGACACCAAGTTCGTCAAAATGTGAGTTCTGGAAGTTCTTCAAAAGTATCATGTACTGTAAAGCTCTAGATCTGTCCTGAAACATATTTTCCTTATCTTTTAGTCACTTTTGCTATAAAACCTGTAAAATCTTCTTGAAACTTAAAATACTTGATAATAAACATTAAAGCCTTGAAATCATGTCAAACTCTTCCTAAATGAATACTAAGACTATAGCTAAATTGGATAAAATAATGATGTTATCAAGCAACAATCTTTAACGACTATAAACATCTCCCGACCAAAAGTACCTCCTGTGGTCCGAGTATAACATTGCAATGTTATACCTACCCACTCATAATTCCACACTAGAATGTCCACGCATTAACCAGCTATCAGCTTCTCCAGGCTTAGTACTTCCCAAGAAGAAATCCGCCACCATTTAATAGCTACACACCTGCCACATGCGGCACAACTGGAGCCTCTACTAGAACCACTACCACTAAACGCTCCAACAACTGCGTTGACAGGTTCGCCAGACTATCATCACGGTATGGGTACCGCTAGCTGCAACCCCCATACCTGGGACAAAACCAGCACCGACGCCGAGCCCACAAACCCCGCCAAGCCCCCAAGCCCTCCCGGATGATCCTGCAACTCTCTCACGCTCTCACCCGTGACCCTCTGGTCCATGCTAACGCAAATCGCATGGACTCGACCATGCCCACGACCACCACGACCGCGTCAAACAACAACACAACTTCTAACCAGCTGCACTACCAAGAACAAAAGGCTAACAACAAGTCAAACCACAACAAAACACAACTTACCGTGGAATCTCATTGAAGGCTTGAAGAGGATGTTCTAGGACCCCATGCCACACACAAGCATTCAATCCAACATCCGCATCACAAAGCACACAGCGAACCCGTACCTAGAATCGTATGGGCTATGATACCAAATTGAAACAACCTGACCCGTTTTTTTTTTATCCTAATATCAAGTGATCCCATACTCACTAGAAACCTACCCCAAATCAACACAAAAGTGTATAACAAATAATTCAACTCCAATAATAAATAACAATTAAAGAAATAACATAATATTAATTCCAACAACAATCCAGAACATAACTAATCAAAAAAACCAGCAACCCTAGCATCCGTTCTAGACAACTAAGTTCCACTCTAGAATTCTAACAAAGACACAGAGCAAACAACCGAGCCTGTAGAGCATCCTCCTCTTCATAACCTTGATTCCACGATCACACTTTGCCTTTACCTACGCCACAACACAGAAAAGAGGCATAAGTATTACCAAAAATACTTAGTGAGGTTATCCTTCCATCTACTGGGCTATACACACAAGCAATAAGATCACTCATGCCACAATCAACAAACAATAAAACAAACCAGGCAATGCACGAAGCAACATAACGTAATTGGTTGCTGCAGAAGGGTGTTTCCATGTTTTAATATAAATACATTTAAGGGTTTCCATGTTTTAATATAAATACATTTAGGGGTCTCTCAGCCAACCCGTTTTAGGGGTTTGCATGTTTTAATATAAATACATTTTTTTCAAGACATCTCGTTTTTCCTTAAGGTTTACCTAGCCACATAAAACGTTCTTTGATTTTGTAATCCAGATATCTTTGAACTTATAGAGTTTTTGCATCTGATTTCTTCTACAATATTTTTCACCTCATTTTTATCTATCTCATGATGCTTGATTCAATATTTTCCGAGTTTGTATCCTTGATGATGATTTATGGATCCGAGTAGTGTTAGAGTTCTTGAGGATGAGATAGATTAGGTGGAAGATCTTACTATGTAGGGTGTTTAATTTTAGATTCGTATGATTCCCTTCTTGACTAGAGTTAGAAATACTAGTTTCTCTCTGATAAATTGGAACTAGGTCTTAGACATTTCCACACCTAAAAGGTGTTTGATGAAATCTCTGACTAACTAGTGCCATAGACCTACATTCCTAGCCTAAGAGATTATTTGTCTAGGGTGTTTGTTGACGTGAATGAACTGTTTTGTCGTGCCTGCTTGACCATGTTTCTCTAGCGAGAGCTAGGTTTGGAAGTGTTCGAGTTTGAGTAACTTCTGCCAAGAGATTTGATTAACTAAGTTGTGATGTTCATTGTCTAGGGATAGTTTGCTTGTGGCATGTTAAACATTCTGTAGACTAGGAGACTTCGCCGACATCAATTACTCTCATCCTTAGGACTTCTATCTTTCTGATTGATATTGCATTCCTGAGACCGTTTCTGATCTTGCTGTCTAGTTCATGCTTAGAACCGTTTTTGCATTTTCGTTTCTAGTTCTGTAGTTCATTTCCGTTTTGCATTCTGATCATTCTAGGATTGTTAGATAAAAAAATCACTCTTATAATTGGCTTGACTTGTGATCGCTTGATTGCATCTTGATTGCTAGTGAAGTTCCCAACTGGATTGACACCTTAATTATTACAACTGCATAAGTTTAATTGAATCTGTTAAGATTGACCAACAAAACTCCTAGTTTCAATAAATAAAACAATTATGATTACTAGAGTTACTTTTATCCAAAAAAAATTTGAATCTAGTCTAAGATAATAACTTAGCCTACGATTATATTGCCAAAACAAAGTTTGAATAATTCATTTGGATGCAGAAAACGAAAGATCATTGAGCCTAGATCATTTAAATATTTAATGAACACCGAAATATGTAGGTTATCAATCAAATTTAGCTCGATAGCCCATCTTACTGGTCTTGTGATCAGCTTAGCTATATTCGTATTTATACATACAAGGCTTAATTCATTCTTCCGTAGCAAGTTTGCTATTTATGTAAACATGTTAGGTTTGTGAAAATCATGATTCAATATCATATGAAGTCCAAACTAATCCCATGGTATCTTATCCACCACACAGAATTTAAAAGTCATAGAGTATAATGAATCCTTGCGTATGAGCAAAACATGTATAGAAACCATCATATTTAAACGATTTGGCTAATGATACAACTTTATTCAGCTTTTATATAATTAACCTATATTTCGTACATGATCAGGTAATCAAATTCTCTAAAAATATGGACAATATCAGATAGGGTTAAACTGTCACCATCTGTGTAGCTTTGAAAATTAGTAACTCTAAATTATAAGAAATGATGACTTGTAATTCTAAAACTCAAGAAAAAGTTGAGGTTTGAGGCATTTCTATAAGTTGAGATATAATTCTTCCTAATGTATGGGGTTAGGTATTTTTTTTCTGTCGCTTTACCAAAAATTTTGACGTTTTCAAGACGTTTTAGCTTGTTATGTCATTGTTGCATAATTTATGACCAACCAAAGTACCAAACCTTAGAAGACCGAAACAGTTTTAGATAGTCCTCTTTCTTATTAAAGAAAAAATGTTTTCGTTGAATTGACATAGATTAAATATTACACTGTTTCAAAATTAAAAAATGTATTAACTTAAAAACACGTAAACTAAAAGTATGCAATTCTAAACAACTTAAATCTATAATTTATAATCTATAAAATATGTATTTAAATAACACTAGAGTTATTAGAAACTTAAATTCTTTTAAATTTAGTTACATTTCTATGTTCAATACCCCCTAGTCAATCATAAAAAATACTGCACAATAAGAATATCTATTAAAAAGAACTAATTTAATTTAAATTTTGCATTGGAATTTTTAAAAAAATTATAATATAAAAGAAAACGAAAAAACCCAAAATATCTCATATTATAAAAGGGATGGAATATAACTCAATATACCTGTCTATTATACAAATTACACCTCACTAAACCTGAAAATAACTAAGTTACTCTTAAGACTATTTAACCGTAAGATCTTAGAAGATATCCAAATTGTATCGTTGGAGAATCGATCCAAATAAATTTTTAAAATATAAGGTTTTATAAGTTATTTGTAAGATTTCATAAAGTATTTATCCGGTTTTACATACATATAAAAGTAGTTTCTTTTATAAGAAAAAATAAGATATTTAAAAAGTTTTATAAAATAATTTGGGTAGCTCTTAGATTTTTAAGGATATTTTTCTAAAATTTTTACTGAAGGAAATTTTTTGAAAATTGACATTCTTAACAATTTTACTGATATCAAATATGTCTACGGGCTGTGGTCCGACATTTTTAGAAACGGAATTAATCCGAGTTATAAATATTTTGCCAGACAAGTCGTTTTACATAACAACACCCATAAAAGGAATTAGTTATTGGTTAAGTAACACTAAAAATATTAATAAGAAATATCATAAAAGATATGAAATATTAACATGATTCTAATATTTCATCAATTGCAGTTTTTTAAACTCATCAATTGCTAGATTAAGCCATCTAACCAAACACACGTAAGACATCGTGTTTAACTTTTATGGATGATTGCAAAACATCGTATGTTTTCTAGATGGTAAATATTTTTTTTACCCCGTGCTACTAGTATCTATGAGATTGCTAAAGCTGCTTTAAATTCTATCTTTATTGAACCAGCTACTGAAACCTATTTCAATTTAAATGAAAACCATCTCTTTTGACCCCAAAAAAAAAAAATGAAAACAATTAGGTATATATTGTAATGCTCTGAACTAGAATACATTGAAATACTAACAAAGCCAACCTTACAATTCAAGACAGATACAATTATAGTTCTACAACATAAAACACTACAGCCAACCAAACACTAAAAAACATGCATGGATTTTAGACACCATCTATACTATTTTTTTTTTTTGGAACGGTCCACAATCTAAATGCTTAATTTCAAACTTGTTGTGGGAAACACTAACACGATCCTAACTCTCGTGCACGGTGAAAAAGGTCCATTCAATTCAGGGATTTTTCTAGTTCTCTTTAATAATTCTAATTGATCCTTTACGTGCACTTCTATTTTGGTGTACCAAAATCTAACCATTTTTACTTGTTTTGTTATTTTAACGTATCCTTAATCGTTTACCTTATCTTTCATTGCCATGCATTCTTGGATTCTTGTGGCCCATGTCCAGTTTCAAATCATTATTAAAGAAACAGTAGAAAAGCTTAACTACTTCATAAAACTATATAATAGTCATTAGAATATGTGTTAAACACTTTTAAAATAAAAAAATAAATATAGATTATAAAGGAAATTAAATAAATATAGAAAATTGACGAAAGTTCGATGAATCATAATTTCAATTAGCTTATACAGAAATTCAGAATTTTATTTTTCTCAATGTTGTAAAAACGCTTTCATATTTAATTTCCAGACATTCACATTAAGTGGGTTTTTTTAACAGTCATTTTTTTTTGTTATTTAAGTTAGGCACGCAATTTGTATATATCTGATTTTCATTTTCATTTTTCAAAATAAAAATTAAAATAAGAAGTGATTTAAATATTATCTTTTAAAGTAAATGTAGGTAGGTCTCCAAATAGTAGATACGATGGGTTCAACAAAACCGGTCAACATTTATGAGTCTATATAATTTGTACCTCAACTCCAAAGGTCTTATGGACCAAAACAATCTATTGTTCTTTCTTTCTTATTAATCGAATAGATAGATATCAGTGTCTTGAGTCTTCATCAATGAAATCCAATTGCGTTCAGTTTCTCGAGAACAAGACTATTCTCGTCACCGGTGTTCCTGGTTTCCTCGCCAAAGGTACCAACTTGGATCCCTTACCAGATAATATGTTCAGCATCACATTCAAGATTTTGTGATTCAGTCCAATTTTTGTGTTTAATTGTTTTAGTGACTATTGTTGGTTCATTACGGCCTTTGTATTGTATTTGCCATGCAAATATATATAATTCATTAGTGAACGTAAACCAATATTTCACATATTAATACTGAATTTTTTATATGTAAATTGGTATACATATATATTTGTCATAAAGAACCTTACTTTCGATATTATATTATTCATTTGTCGTACATACAGCAAACGTTATAGTTTTGGCTCTTTCTATTTTCATTTGGAATCTATCTAATTATAATTTTAACTAATGTCACTTGTGATGGTAAACCACTTCCCTTCTCCTCCGAAACTAATCATAATTAATGACTTTTAAAGTTTAACTAATAAATTTTATAATTATTATAGTGTTTGTGGAGAAAATACTGAGGATTCAACCAAACGTGAAGAAGCTTTTCCTTCTTTTGAGAGCAGCAGACAATGAATCAGCCATGCAACGGTTTCGCAGTGAGGTAAAAATAAAACATTTTATCATACATATAATTATAAACTAATATCTCTATGAAGATTAAATAAGCTTTACAGCCAAATTATTTTTATGTAAATTCTATATATTATATTTTTGGAAATATGATCTGACTTACATGATATTTATAATACAACAGGTTTTGGAGAAAGATCTTTTTAGAGTGTTGAGGAACAATTTAGGTGATGAAAATCTAAAAGCTTTAGTATCAGACAAAGTCGTCCCTATTCCGGGTGATATTTCAGTTGATAATCTGGGAGTGAAGGACTCTGATCTCTTAAAACGTATGTGGAATGAGATCGACATCGTTGTCAATGTCGCCGCCACGACGAACTTCGATGAAAGGTGTAGAATAAATTGTGGTCGTTAAGTCTTTCAGTTATTATCCGTGAAGAAGACGATCCTGAAATCTAACTTTTGTTTTTACGATAAAATTATAAATTGATTTGTTTTTATAGTTTTGTATGATTGAAACCTAACTTTAATCTTCTTATATGTATATATAAAAAACAGATACGATGTTGGGATTAGAATCAATACATTTGGACCGCTCAATGTCCTTAACTTTGCCAAGAAGTGTGTTAAAGGACAGTTGCTTCTCCATGTCTCAACGGGTGAGTTCGATCGATGATCTTATTTTTATGTTATAAAAATCATATTATTATGTTTTTTTTTATGTGTTGAGTAGTGACCGTAGTTAACGGATCATATAGATATAGTGATAGACCCCTCAAATTTTTTATTTTTGTAGCGTATGTGTGCGGAGAGAAGTCTGGACTCTTACAAGAGAAAACATTTCACATGGGAGAGACGTTGAACGGACATGGAAATTTAGTTATCGAAACCGAAATGGAACTAATGAAACAAAAACTGAAAGAACTACAAAAACTAGATTGTCCTGAAGAAGAAATTGCACAAACAATGAAAGATCTTGGAATGTCAAGGTCAGTGTAATAATCATAAACCAGCTTTTATATCTTTTTGAACGTGTCCATCTATCTAGAATCGAACTGGTCTTAATTGCTAGGGCCAAGCTTCATGGATGGCCAAACACATATGTGTTTACCAAATCAATGGGAGAGATGCTTCTTAATAACCATAAAGAAGATCTTCCTGTCGTTATCATCCGTCCCACGATGATCACTAGCACTTTTTCAGAACCATTTCCCGGTTGGATCGAAGGGTTAAGGTAAATATATACCATTTATAGATTGATCATGTTTAGACTGCATGAATTGGAAAATTCATGATACTCTTATGTTGTATGTGCAGAACCATAGATAGTGTGATTGTAGCATATGGCAAAGGAAGGCTTAAATGTTTTCTTGCAGATCCAAACTCAGTCCTTGATCTTGTAAGTTCAACTTAATTTAGGTTGTGATTGTCTACTTGTCCTCCTAAAACGTCAATTGTGCGTTTGCGTTTATATAGAAAGTTAAAATAAAATAAACATTTTAAAACGATAAAACAATTTTTTTAATATAAAAATATATGTTAGGGAGTGTCTGGTTAAACACTAAATACAAAATTTAAATTTGGTGTTTGTGTTTACAAATTAACAAAATAAAATTACTTCAAAATTCTTCAAAGGTGTAATTTGGAAAAAGAAGAATACCATAATTTAAATTTCTAGCAATCTCACACGTCAACCACACTTTCAAAGCTTGGTTCCATTGGTGGACTAAATGTACCTAAGATCCAGAGTTCAGTGCACCACAGAGTGTGTAATAGACATAAATTAGCATAGGCCTTAAGACCATAACATTCTTTTCGAATGGCACATGATATCAATTAGTCAGTTAATACTATCTTTGGGAATACACGCTATTATTGTCTGTGTTATTATAAGCTATATTATTCATTGTGGTGCACTGAGAGTAACATTCACAGGTACCTGTGGACATGGTCGCAAATGCAATGGTGAATGCTGTGGCAATACACGCGGGAAAATTAGGCTCGCAGACCGTGTATCATGTTGGCTCGTCGTGTAAGAACCCTATCACATTCGAACAGGTTCACGATCTTGCGGCTCGTTACTTCACCAAAAACCCTCTTGTTGGACTCAATGGTTCACCCATCATAGTCTCCAAAGGTACTATCTTGTCAACCATGGCTCAGTTCAACTTCTACGTGACCCTTCGTTACAAGCTACCTTTGCAGGTACACATCTTTTTGTTTTCTTTCTTAAATATTAATACTAACACCAAATGGCGAATGTTGAAAGAAGAGTCTTACTTTGTTAATAAAATTGAAAAAAAAAAGTAAATCAAAAGAAAATTATATATTAAAAACAAAACGAATGTTATTTAAGTCTTAAATTTCTGACAAATTTTTAAGCATACTATTCTCTTCTACTATCAGATGTTGAGATTGATAGACATAATTTATCCATGGTGGAATGGAAACAAATATAAAGACATTGACCGCAAAATTAAGTTGGCGATGCGGTTGGTCGAGCTCTACAAACCTTATGTCTTGTTTACGGGCATGTACGTATCAATTTCAAATTTTTCATAACTGATTTTTAATATCTATTACAGTCTTCATTCTTCCAAATATTTTTTCTAATTTTGCCGCTACTTTTTTTTGTGTGCAGATTTGACGATTCGAATACTGAGATACTGCGGTTGAAAATAAAAGAGGTTAACAAAGAAATTAATGGTTTGTTCCAATTTGATCCAAAGACTATTGATTGGGAAGATTACATGACGACCATTCATATTCCCGGCCTCATCACCTATGTACTCAAAAAATAAAACGTTAAGACCTTAAAATGTTTATTATTTACATTTCCTGGTTACCTAGAAATTATTTGAACTGAGTAAAATTGTGTATGGGTTTGAAAACAAAAACAAGGTGTGTATTCCCATTACTAAACTACTTTTGATCTACTAGTTCTTGTTAAATTTATGAATATATACTTTTAACTTTTGATCTACTAGTTCTTGACATCTTGTTAAATTTATGAATATATACTTTTATACCTCTTTAGTTGCCTTTATCAATTGTTGACTTGTTGTCATATATTTGGCTGAGTTTGCAGTTTGGTAGACGAATTCAGCCTTATAATTTTCAGGGATACATCGATTAAATTGTCAAACTGATTGGTTTAGCGGTTAGCGTGTACAGTTCAAACCAAATTTGTAGACTGAACTACCAATCAATGAGTTTTTTAAATAGTAGTGCAGTTGGGAACAAAAATTTGAGTATTAATCCTATGCATTCATTGCTACAAATTTTATACTCTTTTTCCCCTCTATTTTACAAAGAGTATCAGCACACGAAAATAGACTAAAACTACCCGAAACTATTTATATATGTAATTACAATTGTATATTTTAAGCTCTTTTTATGTAGTTATAAATAATTAGTTTTTTTTTTTAGCAAACAGCTATTCCCTTAAGAAAACAAATTAGGGTTCAATACACATTCCATCGAGGGTAGTTTTCGCAAGAGTATCTGCCTGGCGACTACAATTCCTAGGGATGTAGGAGAAACCACAAAAATCAAATTGAGAGACGAGAGTAAGGGTATCATATAGAATCCCATGGAATTCCTTTGGGGAGGACTTCCGATTGAGTGCTCTGACTAGCATCTGTGAGTCTGAGGCGAAGAGGACTTGAGTGAAACCCAATTCCATGGCAACTTCCAATGTCTTGAAAGTTGCTAGGGCTTCAGCCATCAAGGGTGAGCGAATATGTCGAGTAGCTGAGTGATCTTTGATTAGGGTGTTTTGGTCATGGTCCTTAAAGATCCAGCCGCATCCTGTGTTTCCGTTATCCCTCCAAGATGCATCCGTGAAGCAGAGAACCCTATTCGGTGTGATTTGGTTTGGGTTCTGGGCAGGTATGAAAGATCGAATCTGATTTTGAGGTTCTTGAGTCTGTGATTGTTGTGCTTCCTGCCATTCCTTAGCGCGGATGATGGCTAAGACTAATGTGTCATCGGCTTGGGTTTGGGTTTTTTCGAAGATGAGTCGGTTTCTGGTTGTCCAGAGTGTCCAGATTATCCAGGGTGCTAGAGGTCCTATCGCTAGTCCAGTCTGGGGAAGGCAGGTTAGTTTTGTGGTTTGACTAAGCCCCGATTTGAAATTTTCCACCTCCCCCGAGTTGAAGTTCTCCTTAAAGGGTGCCTTCGGCCAGACCTCTGAAGCAAACTAGCAGTGGTAGAAAAGGTGGACTTCCGTTTCTGGGTTACCGCAGTGTGGACAGGAGAGGTAAGCATTGATTTGTCTGGTCATGAGGTTTTTTCCCACTGGGAGGGCATGTTGAGAAGCTTTCCATAGCAAAAGCTTTGTTTTTGTTGAGCTTTTGATATTCCAGATTTCCTTTTTCCACAGGAAATTGGGTTCATTAACTAGGATAGATGGATTTGTAGCTGAGGCTTGATCTTGTTTCTTTGTTTGTGTTCTCAGTGCTTCGTGGTAGCCAGACTTTGCGGTATAGATGCCATCAGTTGTTGGGAGCCAACCCCATGAATTCGGTCCTTCTTTTATGCTTGGTCGAAGTTTATGGATATCTTCCTCATAGGATGGGAGGGTGTGACGGATCAAGTCTGTGTTCCACTCCTTCGAGTGAGGTAAGATTAAGTCAGAAACCCGCATATGCTGATTCTCTTTTGTTGGGGGGTCAAAGGGAGATTTTGGTTGATCTAGTGAGAGCCATGGAGAACTCCAGATAGGAATTGAATTCCCTGTTCCCACAACTTTCCCCAAATTTGCTTTCAGGTGATCTCTTCCAATACAAATACTTCTCCACCCGTGGGAGGCATACTTTGGGACAGGGCTCTCAAGGAATGAAGAGTGTTTGCAGTATTTCCCTAGTAGGATCTTCACAAAGAGGCTTGATGGTTGAGTCAGGAGACGCCAACTGATCTTTGCAAGTAAGGCATCATTGAAGGTCTGAATGTCTCTGAATCCCAACCCTCCATCTTTTAAAGATTTTGTCATTTTATCCCATGCAATCCAGCACATCTTCTTCTTGTCAGGTTTTTCATCCCACCAGAAGCGGGTTAAGGCGGATTGGATACGACTGCATAGTGAATTGAGAAGCTTGAAGCAAGACATCGTGTAAGATGACATTGCAACGAGGACTGATTTAAGGAGTGTTAACTTGCCAGCAGAGGATAAGAACCTGGTGGACCAGCTGAGAGCTCTTTGCTTGATTCTATCTACTATCATGCTAAATAGATCTTTTTTCTTCCTGCCAAAGAGTTATGGTAAACCTAGGTACTTTCCTTGCCCTCCTGTCTTGGTGATGCCAAGTTCTTGTTTCACTCGCTCTTTCACTTCAGATTTAGTTTTGTTTGAGAACGTAATGGATGACTTATCATGGTTTATTTGTTGTCCAGAAGCGGTTTCGTAGCTTTGCAGGATGAGGTTCAAATGTCTAACACTCGTTTTATCCGACTTGCAGAAGAACATAGTGTTATCTGCGAAAAGGAGGTGGTTCACCCTGGGACTGCCTTTTGACACCCGGATCCCTGGTAATCGGCCATGTAATTGTGCCTTGTTACATAGTCCTGACAGAACTTCGCTACAAAGTATAAAGATGTACGGGGATAAGGGATCTCATTGTCTAATCCCGCGTTGAGGTTGCACCAGGCCTTTGGCTTGACCGTTTAATAGATATGAGTAGGAGACAGTTGTAATGCATTGCATGAGCCAGGCAGTCCACTGATGATGGAAGCCCATCCTGGTTAGTACCTCCTCTATAAATCTCCATTCTAGTCTGTCATAGGCTTTACTCATGTCAGTTTTGACAGCCATGAACACTCTTTCTTATGCAGCCGACGTTTTCAGATAGTGTAAAATTTCATGGGTGATGAGGACATTGTCCGTGATGGCTCTACCAGGTACAAAAGCCGATTGGTTCTGAGAGATGCAGTTTTGGAGGATTGGTTGGAGACGTTTTGAGATGATCTTTGCAATAATCTTGTAATATACCGAGCAAAGTGCTATTGGTCGATAGTCAGCCACTTTTTTGGGCTAGTAGTCTTTGGAATCAGCCTGACATGTATGTGATTGATGTGCATAAGTAAGGATCCCGAGGTGAAGAAGTTCTGGATCTCTGCGGTTACCGCAGAGAAGATTGTAATTTGTCTGGAAGAAGCTGGCTGAGAAGCCATCTGGTCCTGGTGCATTGTCAGGATGAATGTCAAAACATGCAGTCTTGATCTCTGTGGGGGATGGTATTTTAACAAGGCTCTCATTCATTTCCTCTGTCACGCAGGGTGTAATTGCTTCATGGACAACATTATTCCTTGGACCATCGATAGAGGTAAAGAGGTTTTGGTAGTATGATGCTATGGCCTCACTTATTTCATTCTCTTCATAAACAACAGCACCTGATTGAGTCTCGATGATAGAGATATTATTAATGGCTTTTTGTCCCTTTGTTGCAGCATAGAAATACCCCGTATTTTTGTCTACAAGAGCTAGCCACAGCTGGCGGCTTCTTTGTTTTCAGAATTCCTCTTCCTTTTGGTAAGCCATTAAAAGTTTCATGTTTATCTCATCAAGTAGGGTTTAAGGGCTTAAATCATCAGTCATTTCTTTCTTGAGTTGCATTTTGAGGTCTGTGATAGCTTGTTGACTGTTTGTTTGTTGTTCTTTTGACCATTCTACAATGGCCATACGGCATTGGTGGAGTCATTTTTCAACTTCCGCATCAGAATAGGTATTCCTGGCTTCGAAGATGAGTTTTTTTGACCTCTGGTATGTGTCTTAACCTTCTGTCATATCTAAAGAGGCCTCTTCTCTTTCTTTGGATAGGGTCAAAAGCCATTAGTAGAGGCCGATGGTCTGATCCCTCAAACCTGAGATACTCACATCTTCCTGAGGGATATTCGATAGTCCATTCACTGCATCGTACTAGGTGTGAGTACCTCCTCCCTCTCCAAGATAAAAACTGACCTTTATGTTGTAGGTCATAAAAGTCACATGCTGACATGAGTGATCTTAAGTCAGAGAAGGAGCTCTCAGGTCTGGCTGGTCCTCCTGATTTCTCATTGCCATTAATGATATCGTTGAAATCTTCAGTTAGGAACCAGGGGTCAGATCGAGAATTAGTTTGCGATTGGAGCTTCTCCCAAATTTTCATTCTCTTGGTTCTATCCAGTTCTCCATAAAGAAAGGTAGCAAAGAAAATTCTCCTTTTTGTTGTGACTCTGGTATCAATTAGATTCTCACAGCAGTGTAAAATTTCTACTTCCAGGCTTGGTTTCCAGAACAAAGCAAGTCCACCTGTCCCAGGAGAGAGGGGGGAACCAGGTGGTGAGAGGGGTATTCAAGCCACTGGAAGGTCTGCAGTACCACATCTGAAGGATTCTTGGTCTCCATTAGAAAAATAAGGTCAGGACATACGTGTTATGTCCTTTAGTCTCTGGACTGTTATGGAGTTCCCCAACCCACAATAGTTCCAGCTCACCATCCTTAAGGAAAAGATGGAAGCGATTTCTGAAAATCCGCTTTCTTCTTCCTGCTTGCCGGAATGAGGTTTACTCGTGGTGCACTTGGGAGGATTTGGTTTTGGGGCTCAGTAATCGCTTGAGTTTGGGTTCTGACTTGGTTCAAAGAAGAGGTTGGAGATTGGGTTCTAGCAGTTTGAGTGATGGTCCCAGGGGGACCTTTTGAGTTCTTTCCCCGGTTGGTCTTCGAGGCTCCAGGTTTGGGCAAACCCTTTGACTCCAGTGTTTTTCTTGGGGAGTTCCGAGTGAAATTTCTTTTTTGTGTTTTTGCTCCCATCAGGGTTTGGTTTCCCTTACCAGTTTGCTTTGTTGTAGGTGGTCTTCCTCTTCCCCGTTTGCTTGTTTCTCCAGTCTCAGGATCACGCAGATATAGGAAGTCCCTTGTTTCACCAAGAGGAGAGTTTTCTTGCACATTGTTGGTGGGCATAGGGTTCCTGTCAGTTGCAATTGCCAGGTTAGAGGCAAGGATCGAGTTTGTGGTGCGTTCCATGAGATCTTCTGATTCACTATGCATAACTCTCATTAATCTAACGACACTTTTTGTTGGATCATGTTAGGAAATGTATTGAACAGTCACTTCTCTTAGGTCATTAAGTACCTGGTCTTTTGAGGGGAGATCTCTATCTGTCATTTGTTTCAAGTTAGGTGGTGAGTTCAATCTTGGTTCTTGTTCTGTTTGTGGTGGTGGTGTGAGGGGGTCAGGGCTCGAAACAATTCTCTCCAGTGGTGGTCTTCTTGTTCTAGAGGACATAGATGGTTCACCTTGTAGTTCTGCTGACAAGTTTGACTTTTCTCTCCATTATAGGTTCCGGGTAGGAGGGAGATGAGGGCTTTGTCGATGGTGATGGGGAAGCTCCTCTCTTCTGGAAAAAGATCTTGAGGGTGCTCGGGAGCTTGTCCGTCTCAAATAGTTGTGTCCGCCTTCGAGTGGGGACAGACGTGAGCCAGTGTTAAACTGATCTCTTTGGGTTACATGTTCAAAGGATCTTTTCCTTGAGTAAGTTCTTTGTTGCCTTTGAGAGTATCTTTTATTTTCTTGCATCTTGTTTTGAGGTTTTGGGGGTAGAAAGTTGTCTTGGGGCGTGTAGTAGTTCCAAGAGATGGAGTTCTGTGTGTTTATAGCCGGATCCTGGGTTTGTTTCCGCATTGCTTCCTTCTGTCTCTCCTTCAGGCCCGGGCAATGGTACTTATCATGGGATAATCGTAGACAGTAGGAACAATAGTTTTTTAGGTTTTTGTACTCTAAATAGATCACTGCTTCGCTTCCATCTGGGAACTCAAGTATAGTCTCTTTCGTTATGGGTTCAAGTCCATTGATGACAACTTTCAGCTGAATAGAGGAGGAGGAGATATCCCAATCCAATATCTCACCTAAGGCCTCACCGATGGAAAAGACCATCTCTTTTTTCCAGTAGTGCTTTGGCATTCCTTGTATCTCAATCCAGAAGGGTAGCATGGAAGGGAAGGAAGGGGAGATTTCCGTTTCCCATCTTTGGACAATGACCATCCACTGGTCAAAGTGATAAGGTCGATGAGCCAAAACTTGTTGTAGGTCTTCTTCTAGTTCAAACTTAAATTGGAAAACTCCTTGTCCTAAGTCTGCACTGGTGGCTTTTCCTTTTAGGTTCCAGCGGTTGAGGAGGAAAGGGAAGATAGCCCACATTCTTTGGCCATCAGGGTTTAAGAGTCTGCCTAGGAGGGTAAGGGAATTTTCTTGTATCAGGTTTGTTGTATCCAGTTCTGGGGCTTTTATTCTCTTACGGGGTGGCGGCGAGTACTCTGTTGCTAAATCTTTCCCTTTCAAATGATAAGGGATACGGTTCGACATGATATTTGGTTGAATCTCAAGACAGGTTCGAAACAGATGTGAGAACAGATTTGTTCAGGTTGAAAAAGCGAAAGTAGCGGGAAAGCTTTAAAGGAAGGGATCTTTTCAAACGGACAAAACAAACAGGTAGGTAAAGAGAGTAAATGCAAGCAAGGTTTACTGTTGTTGGTAGATTGTATAGGTTGAATGCTTGTGAATCTTCTTGTTGCTATGTTTGGATCTAGGTTGGGGGTTGAAGAACATGCTTTCGGGGAGGGAACAAGGAGTATATTTGGGGGATAAAGCCATTGTCCTGCTTTCTATTGGTGGAGGTGGGTGGGTGAGATCTGGACAAAAGGTTTCATCCTTTCCTCGAAAGGTATGCCTGGGAGCGTTTGAAAGCTTCTATTTCTTTTGTTTTCTTTTAATTTATGGAGAGAAAGTTTTGTAGACGTTTATCTCTTAGAGTACTTGTTAATTTAGTCAATAGTCATTGTGATAATTTAATACATTTCTAAGATCAAGTTATCTTCACAATGGACACTTAATTTTGGAGGTAAATCTATTTCAGTTTTCGATTTTACATAACAATTAAAAATTGGAGCCAAAATTTGTAGTGGAGACAATCAAACAAAAATAAAATAAAAAATTGGACGTTCATATTGGAAAATCTATGCCTTAGATCTAACTTAATCAACTCACAACTTTCTCACTCTCTATCGTTTTTGCTTATGCGAAAACTTTGAAAGAAAGTAAACTAGAAAAGAAGACACTAGACTTTAACAAGTTTAGCTCCAAATCAGAGTCTACGTCTGGCCAGATTTTTATTCTGAAATTCGCTAGAGCTTATTGAGCTTATTGAGCTTCTGATTCTGTTACGACTACAAATGCAAATATGAAAAAGATTATAAAGAGAGAAATGAGATCTAAGCTCTTACAGCTGCTTTTAGAACTCTTCTTACTTCGTACGTGACGCCAACTTCACACGTGCCCATGTTAATGATTAAAGAGTCAAACCCTCTGTATCTCTCAGTGTATCCTCCACACTTACGAATAACCGCATCATGGACACTCAGTCTTCAATTCTCCACCTTGTCCATTATGCCCTGGACCTAGTTTTGTAACTTGAATTCCATCTCCAGATCATGAGAAACCCCGCTCACCTATCTTTGTACCTTCAAAACTCAATGAACAAACTCATTCAACATCATATCTTCCCGAGTAAACCCTCTCAGCTTCATATCTTCCTAAGTAAACCTTCTCAACTACATATCTTCCTAAGAGCATCTCCAACAAACCCTCAAACCTTCAAATTTGAAGAGTTTTCGAATGAGAAATTTATTGATTGTGCCATATACAGTAACAAAGTTTATGGCCAACGCCAATTTCAGTTAAGTCTTCTCTAAAGTGCCATAGAACCCACTACTGACACATATAAAAATACAAAATTGCCCTTGACCAATTCTTTTGCATTCATGTTAACCATTCTTTTACATTTATGTTCTTTCTCTCTTTCTTTCATCTCTCGATCTCTCTCAGCCACCATTCTTTTTTTTTTAACCTCCAAAACTTCAACTCTTTCTCTTCAAACTTCCATTTTTTCAAACCTCCAACTATCTCTTTCCAAACACCCATCTCTCTCATTTCAAACCTCCATCTAATTCATCTGTCCCAGAAATTTGCAATTTAAAAGACACATCTGATGCATTTCCAGTGGACTAGATCCATGATCCATTGTTTATTGTCTCTCGATGGACCAGATCCGGTGGATCAGATTCAACAACCGGGCATGTTTGTCTATTCCAATTGTGTCCATCGAATCTCTTTTGTAGACCAAATCCGCTTGGTTGTCCACCTTGTTGATATGCTGACGTATTAAAAGGGTGTGCCTTCTGTGGACCAAATTCAACCCCAACCATGTTTTTGTCCACCACAACTTTGTCCGTCTATCTCTTTAGTAGACCAAATCTACTTGAGTGATGATACTTGTCCACCACATATAGTCCCAAAATTAAAAAACAAATCTCCTCATTTAGTTCATGGGTAATTTCGTCTTTTTTTTATGTGACATAGAATTAGAAAATGACATTTTCGACAAGAAAAATTATAAATGGCATTTTGTAAAAGTTTCATTCAAAAAATGGCAATTCTCACTAAATTCCCTTTTTGAATTCCAACAGACACTTAAACCTTCAAATTTTAAGGTTTGAATAGTGAGCCTTCAAATTTGAGGGGGCACTATTGAGACTCTCAAATGTTTTTACAAATTTCATTTTAGTCCTTGTAATATATATATCTTACAAATAATTTTATCAAATTCAATTGTTATAAATATATATATATATATATATATATATATATATATATATCTATAAATTCAAACACACTAAATTAAAATTAAAATTATTGATATATAAAAGATATACCATTTATAAATTATTTTTTTTACAACAACAATGCAATAATTTATCATATATGGGATCACTATGAAAATAGTTATATTGAGTAATTTTATACTTTTACATGTAATTTTCTTTTATGTTTTTTGAAAATTACATACTATTTTGTTTTATCATATAAGGTATTGTATTTTTTAATATTGTTTGATACAATTTTTTATTGTGTTATATATATATATATATATATATATATTTATATGAAAGTTTTAATCATTATATATGTAATATATATTAGCATGTAACTTTTATTATGTAATAATGTGTGTTGTATAATAAAATAAAGAATATTTTATGTTGTATAGTATAGAAAATATATGTTATAGATTTATTTATGAGTTTCTATCAATATTAGTGAATTTTGGAAACATTAAGGACCACATTACAAATTAATTAGTTTTTAAATATTTTTTGAGGGGTCATTGTTGGAGCAAACCACATTCAAATCTTCATTTTGAGGATTTGCTCCGTTCAAAATGAGGAGTCTTGTTGCAGATGCCCTAAGTAAACCCACTCAGCTTCATGTTTATGGAGCCTAAGCTCCATTCATTCTTTTGTGACTCTCAGCAACTCCAAAGCATCTTGGAACTTGCTGGCTTGCAACAACTTTATAAAAATATCAGCCGGATTGTAATTTGTAGCAATCTTGATAACTTTGATTGTACCATTAGTGATCAAATCCCTGATGAAATAGAACTTAGTAGTTATATGCTTCGTCCTCTCATGGAAGTCAACATTCTTCGCAAGTGCGATTGCACTTTGAGAATCACAGTAGATACTTATTGCGTCTTGTTTGTATCCAAGTTCTTCTATCAATTCTTTCAGCCACATTGCTTCCTTTCCTGTCTCAGTTAGTGACATAAGCCTCAGGCAAAGACAAAGCCACAACCTTCTGTAAACCATATCTCCAACTTACTGCATTACCTCCAACTGTAAACACCATTCCTGACGTGGACCTACTCTTATCCTGATTGTTCGCGTAATCTAAGTCCCAATAACCCCTAATAACGAACTCGCCTTCGTTTCTGTAACACAGCTTCCTCTCTAAAGAGCCTCTTATGTATCTACGCACCTATTTTACCGCCTGCTAGTGCTCCTTAAGAGGTTTGCTCATTGTGACACCCCGGTTTCAGAGACTTGCAGAAAGGTTTAAAAGAATTAATATGGCTATCTATGTCACAAAGTGCACTTATCTTTTCGGTCAAGCATTATGAAAGAACTCCAGAATTAAGTGTGTTTGTGCTGGAGTAGTTTTAGGATGGGTGACCTTCTGGGAAGTGATTGTCGGAACTGTGCGAGTGAGGACAAAACACAGGGAAAGATCATGTGGTGATTTGTAGGATCGGTAAACAAGTTCTTAAAGTCTCCTGAACGTAGCAAACCAATTATCGGATATATACGGGTTCACGGGCTTAGTGAGAAGACGTGAGGACCATTAGGAAAGGTGGACCCATGGACTAGGAGTGGACATGGAGCCCACTAAAAGTGATGGAAGTAGGGGCGTTACACTCATAAACCTGTATACAAGGCCTACCGGATAAGCTAGATCCGATCTTGTTCCTATCATAGAGTACATTAAGCTCCCGACTGCACTCTGATAAGGTACTCCCCTCATAGAATCACTCTGCCTTGTGATCTCTTCCTCTGTAGCTGACTTAAGCTTGTAATGAGTTCCCATTGGTGTATCAACTGAATTACACTGATCCATATAAAAATCACCTTCTTGAGAGATAATATACTCTATATTTACTGTTTTTTCATGGTATTTTCCATTATATTGTGTTTTATTAGTATTTTCATTTTGTTTTGTTGCATTTAGTGTCCGAGTGAGTCTTCTTGAATTTTAGAGGTCCTATAGTGTTTTTGTCTATGCTTTGGTGTCTTTTGTGTGTCTTTTGAACCATTTCAGATTAATATAATGGAAGACACACATTTGGATGCAAAAAAATGACTGATGATTTGGAACCAGTCTGTAGCCCCTCAAATATCGACTCATATGAAGACCTTGCCTTGGAATATAGTTTCACAGTTCTTCATCAAAATTATTAGAAATTGAGTTATCTTTGCAGTAGAGGTTATTTCAGGCCAATCAGACATGCGTGTAAAGAGTTATACCTGTTTTAGCAAACATATATACAGCCAGAGCGAAGACTGGAGCCACATGATAGAACGATCGACCATCTGGTCGGTCATACCATCGATCAAACAAGGAATAGACTTGACCATACTCCCGGACTTCAACCGATCGACCAATAGATCGACCAACTGGTCGATCAACTCGAACCAGACTTAACCAGACTCCCATACTTGAACAATCGACCAGACGATCGACCAACTAGTAGATCATTTTGGGAATATTGGTTGATCATGCGTTATTTTTGCAACCCAATCCGGTTTGTTCCGGTTTCCTTTAATTTATCATATTTCAATTTGGTTTCTTCCGGTTTAGTTTCTTACTTTTCTATAAACACACTAACTCCTCATTAGGAGAAACCATCTTTTGTTTAGCAATTTTTAGGGTTCTTAAGCTTGTTTATTAAAGTTTGTTGGATTATTTGTTTATTTTCTAGTTATTAATAGTAATCTCTCTTTATTTCTTCTAATCTACAATCTATAACTATAATTTCACAAAGAACAAACCTCTACCTTTGTGTGTCATAACTATGAGTGAGTAGATCCTTTAGAACTTTGGGCTTGGTAGATTAGGGAGATAGATGATTGATCTTTGATGTATAGGGTTCTATTTACATGAATCATTTCTTGTTTGGTGATTATAATGCTAGATTAACCTTGATCATGTTGATTCTAGATATTAGGACTTTTATGCCCAAAAGGTGTTTGATGAAATTCCTGAACCAAACTATTAATGAGCTTTGCATTCCTAGCCAATGGAAATTGATTATTAGAGTTTTTAGTGGTATTCAGACTTGATTATAATGCATGTTTATCTTGTGATTGCCTTTGGAAATTGATTTAGAGTCTTTATCATGGAAATGGATTGATTTACATTAGTGTTCTTAGCCTAAAGATTGTTATTGTTTTTTTGCTTAGACATCTTGGATTGATTAACTATCTACCGAGTCAATAACCTCGCCCAAGGTTCACTTGTTAATTTTGTTTTAAAACCATTTTCAGTTTGTGTTTGCTCTGTTTTGTGTTTGCTTTGCTTGCTTTCTTTAAAGTTGTTTGTTTAGCTAAGTTGTTACTAAAACCAACCTTTTATTTGAGTTTAGATTAAGCCATCTTGTGCATTCTTAGTGAGTTGAATCTTTGCAAGCTTGTAGTTCAATATTAATTGAATAGATAAAAGGACTACATCAAGAGATCGTAAGAGTACATTTTTCTCTATTCCTGGTAATCTCCATTCCTAAGATCTTCTTCGCATCTGCAAGATCTTTTATCAAAAATTCTGAGCTCAATAATACCTTAAGCTCACAGACCTATTTCTTATTTTTAGAATCTATAAATATGTCATCTATGTAAATAAGAAGATACACATACTCATTACTGTTGAGTTTCCTGAAGCATACACAACTGTCATATGCAATCCTTTTGTATCCATTCTTCTGCATAGACCCAGCGAACATGTTGTTCCATTGTCTCGAAGACTGTTTTAAACCATATAGAGACCTATTGAGTAGACACACCTTGTCTGGATACCTCTGATCAATATAACCCTCAGGTTGCTCAATAGAAATCACCTCATCTAAAAAACCATGTTAAAAAACTGTTTTTATATCCATTTGTTGAAGCTCCATATCAAAATGCACCACCATACTTAGAATAGACCTGATGGAGATATGCTTAACAACTAGTGAAAAAATCTCTTGGTAATCTACTTCTTCCTTCTGTGAATACCCCTTGGCTACCAGCATCGCCTTAAATCTCGGACCTTCAACGTTTAGAATACCAGCTTTTTGTTTGTACACCCATTTTCATCCTATAGGCTTCTGTGTTTTAACTCTATCCACCATATCAAATGTCCTGTTTTTCCTCAGAGACTCCATTTCCTCATCTACTGCTTCAACCCATTTATCTTTATTCGGATCCATCATTGCTTCTTGATAGCTGCTTGTTTCCGATTTCCAACCATCTTCTGTGATCAAGTAAGCATAACCAACCACTTCTTCTAACTCCTTTTCATTACCAAAATAGTCTTGAAATTTTGGTGGTCGATTGATTTGCCTCCTCGGTATGTCTCTAGCTAACAGATAATCATCAGAATCATGTTCCCTAGTTTATTTTGTTTCCTCTGTATCAATCGGAATTTTAGAACCTTATGACTCAATAGCTCCACCTCGAGCATTGTTCACCTTTAAACAGTTCTTATCTCCACAAACAACACTAGAAAATTCATTAGTTAATAATTAGGGTTTAGGAATCATACTTGAGTTTTGTTGTGCGTCCATGACTTTGAACATCACATCTTCTCTGAATACAACATTACGACTTATGCTGCAGTTCTTCTCATCCAAAACCCACACTCTACAATCCTTAACTCCTTCTGGATAGCCTGTGAGTATCCCTTTCTTTGCTCTAGGGTTAAGTTTGCCATCATCAATGTGCACATAGACCACACAACCAAATTTCCTTAAGCCTAATAATTTGGGACCGCACATGTACATCTTTCTTCTGGAATCTCAAAACCAATGGCAGACGACGGTGTCCTGTTTACTAGATACACTGTTGTTGAAGCTGCTTCAGCCCAAAACCTTTGTCCTAGACCACTCTCACTGAGCATACTCCTGACTTTATTCATAATTGTTTTGTTGTGTCTCTCCGCAACCCATTCTATTGAGGCGTATTATTATACGTTTCGTGCTCATTACACCTTTCTTGTAAATTCATCAAACCTGAAGTTGCAAAACTCTAATCCAGTATATTTTTGAAGCTTCTTAACTTTCCTTTCACTCTGAGTCTCCACCATCTTTTTCCAATTGATGAATGCTTCAAAAGCTTCATCTTTCGTTTTTAAGAAGTACACCCACACATTCCTTAACCAATCATTTTTAAACAAGATGAAATACTGACATTGACCAAGAGTAAGGGGAAAAGTATGAGATCCTCAAATATCTGAGTGAATGTAGTCTAGCTTATGTTTGGTGTTATGCTGTGCAGACTCAAAACTAACTCTCTGTGTTTTTCCCATAATGCAATCTTCACAGAACTTAACCTCGGAAACTTTATCTGCACCAAAACACCATTTCTTTGCCAGAACATCCAATGCTTTCTAACCTACATGACCCATCTACTATGCCATAACTGCGTCTAATCCTTGCCCTCTGAACCTTTGTCTATGACAACACTCAGAGCTTTTTCTCTCTTTGCTTCCGCTTGTAGCACATAAAATGTTTCCCTTCTATTACCCTTAATTATAACCGTGTAACTTTTTATCACCCTAAGAACTCCATTATTACCTCTAAACTCACATCCCTTGTTCACAAGTTTTCCTAGAGAAATCAAATTCCTGGACAACTCAGGCATGTATCTTACCTCATATAGCACAAACGATGTACCATCTGTGTTCATAAACTGTATACTGCCCATGCCTTTAACCTCAGAATATGAACTATTAACCTTCCTTACTTTTCTTGATTTCAATTCTTTGTAATCCATGAAGAATTCCTTCCTCGGTGTCATATGAAAGTTAGAACCATTATCCAAGATCCATTAATCTTGGTTAATCCTTCCTTCACTTAGATTTACTTCTGCAGCGATCAAAGCCATCAAATCTTCGCATCATCCCTAGCCAATGCAGACTCACCTTGCCCATGAGACTGATCCTTGTTCTTGTTCTTCTCAATCCACATGTAGTGTTGCTTCTTATAATGCCATTCTTTACCGCATATCCAACAAATCTTTTTGCCATCCCTAGACTTAGACCTGGATTTATACCTTCCTTTTCCTTGTTGATTACTTCTGGTCTCAGTTCTTCCTTTGACAAACAAACCTTCCGATACAGACTTAGAGTCTGGCGAGTTTTGGGACAGATTGGAGGTAGTTAGAATCGGAGATTCGATGATCGGTGTCGAACAAAACGTGTATGCGGAGTCGGTGTCGATCGACACCAGGTGGTTCTCGGTCGACACCAAGTAGGAGTCAGTGTTGGTCAACACCAACTTTGGCTGACGCTTGTTTTCCTGGTTTGTTGTGTTGTTGTGTTGTTTAACATTGGAATCTCAGTTGCTTGTGTGTATAGCCCAGTAGATGGGAGGATTGCCTCACTAAGTATTTGTGATAATACTTATGCATCTCAATTGTTGTTTGTGGTGTGTAGGTATGTGGTGTGGAATCATGGCGATGAGGAGGAGGATGATCTATGTTCTCGGTTATTGTGTTATGGTTATGTTATTGATGTTGGAACCTTGGATAGAGTTATGCTAGGTTGTTGGATAGAGTTATGCTAGGTTGTTGGATAGAATGGTTAGGAATGTTATTGTATTGATGATATGTTAGTTTTGTATTGTTGGTATGTTTCCTTTGTGCAAATTGGTTGTTGCTGGTTTAATGATGAATTGTGGTTTGGTTGGTTTAATTAAGTAGTATGGGTTGTTTAATTATATATTATTATAATTAATTTAAAAAAAAACGGGTCGGGTTGTTTCACTACACAAGAAATTAGAGTCAAGAGATTAATAAACTTATAGATATCAAGAGATTTGAAAGGATTACTAAACATAGAAACAAGAAACTCAAAGAATTCAACTTCTTCCAACATCTAGGCCAAGTTTGCTACGACTGCTTCTCCTTTATACAAACACTTTAACCATTGTTGGATGCACAACAAAACCTCAACCATGTAAAGAGTTAAAGAAAATCTGTAAAGATCTAAGACCCTCCCACTTGTATTAAAAGCCGACTCTGAAGCAACTAATGAGTCTTGAATTGCTAGAATATCTCTAGCCATTTCTGACAAGATTGGATACTTTGAGCTATTACATTTCCACCAAATGAGAACATCATAAGGCATACCCAACTTATTTTCTACTCTAGGCTCAGGTTTTTCTGCTAGATACTGTTGTAACTCATTGCAGCTATCTACATTCCTCTTCAACCCAATCACCTTTTCGAATATTGCTACTATCCCCTCACAATCATCTTCATCATCTGATAACTCAAAGACAGTTGATTGTGGCTGAGAATCTGTATGATCTTTGATGGCTTCTGGTGTGATCAGCTTGTAACTATAATGATCATACAATTTTTTCATTACATCTGAAACTTTCGCATTGAGTTGCCTAGTCTCTATTGTCTCCTTACAATACATCTGGTCAATTGGATTATACTAGTGTTTTCAATGTATCATATTGAAACGACATGACCCGTTTTTTTTTTAATAATAAAATAATAAATAATAATAATAATAATAATAATAACTACAACTAGTGGTCCCATACCCACTAGCTACTTAACCACAATCACAACCAACAGGGGAATAACCAATACCAACAAAAATCCAATAAATAATAACCATTAATCAAATATAACAATAATCCAATAACCAATCATCAGAAAAACATGAAACCAGCAACCTAGCAATGTTTCTAATGACCTAACTCTAGCAACCTAGCAATGCCAGAAAACATTCAATCGAGTCCCTAGAACATACTCCTCTTCATTGTCTTGATTCCACGATCACATTTTGCCTTTACCTGCACCACAAACACAAATTGCAATGCATGAGTATTTTATAAACACTCAGTAAGGCAATCCTCCCATCTACTAGACTATACACACAAGCAATAGAGAAATCTCTAACCATCAACCAACAATCAACAATCAACAATAACAAACCAGGACTCAGCATCGACCGACACCAACATGGATCGACCGACACCAGTTGGAGGTTGCGTCGACCGATGCTCCCATTGCATCGACCTACGCATGCTCGACATAGCACAAAAACCCTAGATTTTACGCGCCGTCCTCGCATTTGCATCGACCGACCGATGCAATGTCGAGCATCGTTCTCCCCCAAAGCTTCTCGCCGGATCTTCGTTCCTACAACCACAAAACTCGATCTCAAGCCACAAGAAAGCTTCCCACGAACCTAAACAACGTTCTACCAAGCCAACAACACATAAACAAACCGATTAGAGAATCTCCAGCTTAGATAAGCCATAGTCATGCACTTACCTTTGCCATAGAAGAAATCTGACCCAAACACAGGAAGAAAACGCTCCTAGGAAGTTCCTACAACGATCCCAGCTACAGATCTCTACAGAAACAGCTTCCAACTCCAAGAATCTCCCAAGAACACCAAGAACTCCTCTCTCTCTCTCTCTTTTCTCTCAAAAACGGCAAAACTCGAGTTTAAGGGTTTTCATAACCCAAAACGCAGCGTTTAACTTAAGTCAAACCGCTGAAAACTGAATCTGCATTGACCGATGCACTATATGCATCGACCGATGCAATCCCCTAAACCGGGATTTCGGTTCGCGGATGTTACACATATTACAAGTTCAAATTTCAAAGGACAAATTAGAAAAAAGGGTGAAAATAGTCTTTAGTTCTGTTTATTTTGCTTATGCTTTTAGAAAATCTTATGACACAAATTAAATCTTGAATTCCAAGAAACTACTAGTCAGTGTAAAGCCACGCCATATCAAAAAAGGTGCATTGCTTTGTCAAACAAGTTTGGTTCCAACTTATGGACATTATCGTGATTTTGGAATTGAGTGAGTGAGTTGGATATTGCAAAGATTTTTGGAGAAGTGTGTCTCATTTTCTAAGTCTTGTTTAGATAATATAATCTTCTTTCAAGAAAGCACTAAAAAGGACTTTCCCTCCGCCTACACATAAGGAGTTAACAAAAGTCTTCCCAAAAAGAGACTTTACGTGTGGTTTAGTTCTTAGATTATAATAACTGTCGAAAAATACTTCTTGGCGGGGCCTTCTTCTGTTTTTTACTTTCTTATCTTTCTTCTTTTTTTTTGTATATAATCAAAAAAAGTCAGACCTCTCTTTCATAATCTTTTTGGACGTACCAACGTCTATTTAGTTCTATAGCTTTCTAGGAGAATTTCTATATATATTTCCAACTTTCATTTATTTTTTTAAAGGAGAATCACGTCAATTTTCGCCATAATTTTTTCCGAGAATCACACATATATATAACAAATAGCAATACTATATATCACAAATTCTACACTATTTATAAATTGTAACTACAAAATTTTGTTAATATGTCGTACTTTAGGATAGAGTTGTGAAAATCAGTATGTATAATATAATATAAAACCTTAAGCACGTAGTTAAAGTTTTTCTCAAAACCATCAACTTTTGTAAATTAGGTAAACGATTTCTCCGTCTACAAGAACTTTCAGACAAACATAAAGCCAAATCAAATTCTATGTTGAGAAATGTTTTCACTTAAATGGTTTTGACCAAACTTAAAAGATTTATCCACTAAAATGGAACAAAATTTGAAGGATTCTTTTACCAAAGTTGAGGGGGGCTTTCACCAAAATAGTTAATCATTGAAGTAGCTATCTCATATATTAGATAAGAACAAACCAACATTCGTATCGTAGATAAGAACAGGCCAACATTAATGTATTCTTAATAATTCACATGTTATTAATTGTTCATATATTATGTTACTCAATTGATTGTGTTTTTCCCCTGTCGATTTTGTGGTTAGGAGTTGAACACTGAACACCTTTTTCTTCACGTTGCTATTACTCGGTGGAAGAGAACATTATTTTATACGATAGTAACTGGTATCTGTAGTTGTGATTTTTTTTTCATAAAATTGGTATTTTAGATTTCAACTTTTGGTAAAACCGTAAAAGAGATAAAGAAAATTTGTATTCACACATTGTACTGTAGATTGATATCATGATATTTTCTTAATTTATAATGATATTAATAAACTAGTGAAGATAACTTTTAAAATTTTCAAGGGTTTTAGCAATTGTTATTCATGTCAAATTAGTGTTTTGGATGCCTTAATTAAATTTGTAGCTAGGTTATATTTGAATTTTTAATATCTAGAAAAAAAGACTCTTCTAATGTATACAAAGACTATAGATGAATTCTCAACGATATATATAATTTTTTAATTTATAATTAAGGATCTCAGCTGTCATATTTTAACTGTATATAAGACTATCAAAATAAAAAATATATATGTTCAGAAATAAAAATAAAATTACAGAAATTTTTGGCTATTTTATGACATAGTGATAGAGTATTTTATAATACGATATTTTAAAAACACAATATATATATATATATATATATACATTCACAATAAAAATTAGAGACGTTACAAAATTTTATTTAAAAAAGAATATTAGTATATCAACTTATATATATATATATATAAAATTATCAACTTTTATATATAATTATTAACTTCTGACCTTATATTTATATATGGAATTTTAGAATATATATAATTTCATTATCTTATCAATTTTTTTCAGTTTTTACATTAACTTGAAACCACATAATTTTCATATTTTCTAATACCTATTAGTTGGCGGGTAAAGAGTATCCACCTACGAGTAAGTTTTTGTTTACTTTGTTCTTTGAGACATGTATCTTGCTAGGAAAAGACTGGAAACAAAAATTTCAAAGTTACAAAACAAAAGATAGGGATCCATATTTGCCAATGATTGTCACATCTTTAGAAGTAACATGAACGAGCTAAGACATGTTCTTATTTGGCTGATAGCGGCTCTCCCCCAACCAAAACAGTGCATTCATAATCTCATATGGTTGGGTTCAAAACACTATTAGAGTGCAGTCTACAGTCTCGGTGACATCATATCCCACGTGTATTTAGTCACAAGTGTAACTACATTCATAAACATTAACAGAACATTAGTTATTTGGCAGAACCAAGCCTTTGTTCTGCCCATACACATGGGATCTTACCATTACAATTTCAATATATGAATTACTTTTCTAATATTACATTACGGTAATAATTCTACGCAAAATTATTGCATGATTCATTTGTTCATTTTCACATTTTAAGAACTTATAGAAATATACATTCAAACAATTCACAAAGGTTCAAAATATTGGTCAAGAATAAACCCACCTCAAAATTCGGTTAGGTAGCAAATCATTTCATATATTTTGTACGATAACCTCCCCACCGGCCACATCTTCGATCCAAACTGATTTTCTTGGACACGTTTGATTTGGTTTGATTTAAAAAAGACAATAATTAGTTCGAAATGAGAAATCGAACCAAACATATATATCCTGTTTTGAAGTAGTATGTTCAGCGTTGATGATTATATTAATTCTTATATATGCGCACTGTTTTATATTTATTGATTATTTTTCTTATAAACAAAATAAAGCTAATATTTTTTAGTTTCAATTTCATATCTCTGTTTAAGATTTAATTTTTTCCCAGATCAAATTTTGTATCCGCATGGATAAAAGTTATGAACTTAATGATAAAAGATTTGTAATTTTTGAGGTGTGTCAAAAGAAATTTTTAAAAAATGCACGCAAACAGGATATATATTCTCTCTGTATTATATTAATTGAGTGTCATTTTAGATTTCAAATTTTATTTTAAAATAAATGTAATTTTGTATTATTAATGTAGATGTTTGGTTAATTTTTCAATTATATCTTTATTATTTTAATATATTGACCAATAACAATTGTATAATTTGTATAATATATATATATATATATAAAGGGTAAAATAGAAAGAAAAAAATTAATGTTTCTTAATCTGTATGCGAAATCCTTTGACGACACTTATTGTGAAATAAAATGAGTAAACTTGTCAAAATATATGAAGGTTCCATATGAATTTACTAAACATCTCCAAATGTCATATTCTTGTCACCAAGTTCTTTTTGTGTATTTTTTATAAACTTGTCACCAAGTATCTAAGTGATTATATAAAAATTAAAAAAAAAAACTTTTGTAAACAACTATCTCCGGTTATGGATACAAATCTTGGGGTTTTATTCAAATAGGTGCGATTGACAACCAAAAAAAATTAATCAAGGGAATGATCTACCCCAAATTAGGATGAGTAATTTGACCAATACACTTTGTATGTATAGACAAAATATTTAGTATGCAAAGATCATTCCATAAAAATATCGAATGGCCTTATAACAAACCTTTTTAATCACTTACCCTTTGAACTCTAATAAAAATTAATAACTCAAATTGTATTTACGTTGCATATTTTTATGTGCGTTTGGTACTTAGGGCTATATATGTACTTAGGGCAATACTAGAGTGGAGACTGGTCCGACTGAGACATCCGGTTTAACTCTCGAGCTTAATAGGCTTATAAGAGTTTAAAGATCATGTGAAAATCACTAAACTTGATTTTCACATTAATACAAAATGAGGGAAATTGAATATAAAATAATGGAGCATTTATTAGTATGGTAGAATTGTTATAATCCGCGTATAAACATTCAAATTTGCTTAGAAGTCTCAGAACACTGCCGAAACAATTTGATAAATCAAAATGGCCCATCTTTGATTGCGTCGGAGAGCCACATGGGCTCCTTTGAAGCTTACACCACATGCCAATATGTAAACTTCGAAAGTTCTATTGCATGAGCTCTTGTTTTTTTTTGTTCTTATACTGTTGTCGTATCATATTGACCCATATTGTTGACCCATATCATCTACTATTTATAGATCTACCTACATAATAAAAACGGAATTAAATTATAAATTTATCCAAATTTTAAACGAATAAACAGAAACACATCTCCTCGCTCCTAAGAACGTTAACTATTTTGTTGGCCTATATTCGTCAATAGATTTAGTATACACTAAAGTAGATGTAAAAGAATGGCTAACGTATCATTTCCTAAATCAATCTTGAAAAATTAGTTTAACTATTTGATAACCCTGGAAAAAGAATATATAAACATTAACATTATTCCTTAAGAAAACTGATTTCTGTTTGAGTTATATGCTTAAGAAAGAAGAATTCTACAAAAGTTCCATACACTGAATAAGAACTTAAATTACTCTTATAGTACTTAAAGTTTCTAAAATTGAATAATTCTAGGTTTAGAGAAGAAGAAAAAACTTACAAAAGTTGAAAATTATCATACAGATCAATATGATTTTATTCAGAGAATAATCATTTCAACCACCGGTATTAATTAAAACGATAGTCAAACTTCGGCAGTAGTATGTTCATACCACATATATACTAAATTAACGAGTTATAAATCATGAACATTTAGACAGTTTTTCTAATTTATTCCGAATTTATTCAATCTCTTTAATTGATTTTTTTTTTCTGAGCTGGGATCGTTTTGTACTAGTAACAAATTCAAATAAAAGACCTCTTGTTAAAATCATGGCAGATAGTCTTTTTAATATGTTATGTCATATATTGGATTGGACAGATATTGGTTTTGCTTATTATATTATAGGAGGAGGGTATAATAGACTTCGTGCAACGTCCTTTGCTACTATAAATACTCTTCTATAACAAAGAGTTTATTTGCCTTATTCATAACTTCTCGCTGAGTTGAACCAAACGTACTCCAAACAATGGAACTCACCTGTGTTCAACTTCTTCGAAACAAGACGATACTTGTCACCGGCGCTACAGGTTTCCTTGCCAAGGGTATGCATATTTTTTGGATGGTTTTTGTTAATTCTTCAAGATTTGTTAGATTATAATTTAATTTCATTGATATTTAGTTTTTGTGGAGAAAATTCTGAGAGTACAACCAAATGTGAAGAAGTTGTACCTTTTGGTGAGAGCATCGGACAACGAAGCTGCGACTAAACGCTTACGCACAGAGGTTAATAAATACCAACTAAACCTAACTTACTACCTAATATGTGAGGTGAGATTAAAGTTGTATCATTCTGATTTGATGCATCAAATATAACAGGCTTTTGAAAAAGATCTTTTTAAGGTGTTGAGAGAGAATCTTGGCGATGAAAAATTGAATAGATTGTTGCACGAAAAAATTGTCCCGGTCCCAGGTGATATCGCCACGGATCATTTAGACATAAATGACTCCGATCTTAGAGAACGTATGCAAAAAGAAATTGATATTGTTGTCAATGTTGCAGCCACAACAAACTTTGACGAAAGGTACTTCTCTAGCTACGAGACATTCCATATTTCCATATACCAAATTCCAATAATTTTTTATATTCTGTCTCTACTAAAATTTAACATCTTCATATATGTGAAAAAGATACGATGTTGGCCTTGGGATCAACACATTTGGAGCTCTTAACGTCCTTAACTTTGCCAAAAAATGTGATAAAGCTCAATTGTTTCTCCATGTCTCTACTGGTATGTCTTTATTATTATTATTATTATTACTCAAATTATTTCACTGTTTATATGGTTCTTGACAAAACTTATAGTTTTCCGTTTTCATATTCTAGCTTATGTTTGTGGAGAAAAGGCGGGTCTCCTACCTGAGAAACCATTCGTCATGGAAGACATTCGTAACGAGAACGGTCTTCAGCTGGATATAAATCTTGAAAGGGAACTGATGAAGCAAAGATTGAAAGAACTCAATGAACAAGATTGTTCGGAAGAAGACACTACGCTCGCCATGAAAAAACTTGGAATGGAAAGGTGAATATGTTGTTGATGATTGTAAGAAAATCTTAGTTTAAATTATCAGAATGGAATGAAATATAATTTGATGTTTAGGGCAAAGCTTCATGGATGGCCAAACACATATGTTTTCACCAAATCGATGGGAGAGATGCTTCTTGGTAACCATAAAGAAAATCTTCCTCTCGTCATCATCCGTCCTACCATGATCACTAGCACTTTTTCAGAACCATTTCCTGGTTGGATCGAAGGGTTAAGGTATATTTTATTCGATCATGAATGTGAAATTTTATTCTAACTGTAAAAACTAGTTGTTAGATTTGGGTCACCAATCTTTATTTTTGCATGCGGCTTATTTTTTCAGAAATATGGTTAGAGAATATTGATTAAATTTCAACAGAAAAAAAGTTGTTTAGAAAATTTTGATCATATTTCAAAAGAAACTAAAATATATTTAATATTATTCGGGGTTTTGAATAATAAATATGGAACAGAAGGACCACAACATTTAATTCTTTTGGACAACCATTTTCATTGGACAGGGTCTATCTATAAATAAAAAAAATTATAACTGGCCGGTTGAATAACTCTAGATCTCTCACCAGTCTATTTATATTTTTCTTTGTCCATATATGCTTACAAGTATTTCACGTTAATGATATTTGTATGCAGAACCGTAGACAGCGTGATTATCGCATACGGAAAGGGAGTGCTCAAGTGTTTTCTTGTCGATGTAAACTCAGTTTGCGATATGGTAATTGTTGAAACTAAACTACACATGAAGCTATAACTAAATTTAACGTTACTCAAATTCAAATCAAGCTAGCTTTATATCTTACCTCTTTGATTGGATGCAATATCAAAATCATTTTGACAGATACCAGTGGATATGGTTGCAAACGCAATGATCACGGCTGCAGCCACACACGCTGGAGGTTCAGGGGTTCACATGGTGTACCATGTCGGTTCATCTCATCAGAACCCAGTGACATTTGGAGAGATTCATGAGATTGCGGTTCGGTACTTCACCAAAAATCCTTTGCGTAGTCGCAGTACAGGCTCGCTCATAACCGTCTCCAAACTGAGGTTCTTATCAACCATGGGTTTGTTCAGCCTCTACATGACCTTACGTTACAAACTACCTCTCCAGGTATAAATTAATAGGTCGACCAATACATATCAATACATTTATACATGACCCTACGTTACAAGCTATATATATAATTTCTCATACATGTTTCTCCCATCATAGAGTATTATATAATATGTATTTTAAATTCTTTTTTTCCTTCTGAATCAGTTATTAAAATTGATTGATATAATATACCCTTGGAGAAAAGGAGATAAATACGGAGACAAGAACCGTAAAATAGAGTTGGTGATGAGATTGGTAGAGCTTTACGAGCCTTACGTACTCTTCAAGGGCATGTACGTATATATATTAACTTCAAATTATTAGTTTTCTAATTTTGATAGTAAACTGAAACATTACTTTCTACATAATAATATATAATACTTTTTATTTTTTTCCTCAGATTCGACGATAGAAATACTAAGAGCTTATGCGCCAACCAAAAGGAAGAGGAGAGCCAAAATTCAGAAAAAATGATGTTTGATTTCGACCCAAAAGTCATTAACTGGGGAGATTATCTCACAAGTATACACATTCCTGGTCTCATCACTCATGTGCTTAAAAAATAAAACCACATGCAAAAAAAAATATTAAGTTCTGCATGTATCACTAATAAGACACTCTCCCTGATGGGAACAAATATATTTATTTATTTGTACTGTAGACGTAATTCTTCAAAAATAAAACATAATTTCTGCTTTTCCATCAATGGAAAGTACTATTTATTTGATAATACTAAGTATGATACATATTTTGTAATAAATAAGTATGGTTTGTTTCTTTTACAATCTTATTGTTGGTTCATTTTACTATATATATGCAATGCCAGTATTCTATAAAAATACTTAAGTGGTTGTTTTAGATATATATCACTTAAGCGTTGGAAGTTCATTTTACCACTACAGTTTAGTTATAGTTACAAAATTAAGCGAAACAGTCACTTGAACTGCTTAAGAAAATTCAATCAAACATCACAAACAGTTTGGATGACGAATATTACGGTTCATGTCTACTATTACTTTTTTGGATAAAATGTAAACACATAGAGACATGACGAAGAACAGAAGAAAAGTAGAAGAAAATGAAAAACACATGTACATATGAATTACGAGTTCGTTCTTACATTCGAGTATAAAAGAGCCTACATTTTAGCTATATATAGAACTTTGAGCGATTCATTATATCAAGAGTAAGCACATCTTATATAATAAAATAGGCTTCCACTTTTAAAGAAACTCTTACTGTTTACGACATGACACTTGTGAACAGAGTTGTCTCTAAGTTTTTGAAGACCACCGGCAAATGAAAAAAAAAGGGTTGCTTATATAATTTTTTTTTAACTAACACAGTCAGATATTTAAAAAACGAAAACAAATTTACAACTAAGGTTTGAACCAAAGATCCCAAACTCTCCAAGAAAGATTAATACCACTGGGCTAAAGACAACTTTCTGCAAAATAGGGCCCAATATATCTATAAAAATATGCGGCCACAAGCAGCTACTTCATTAGCCTGATCTTTGGGCCGGCTCTGCTTGTGAATTCTACTCCTATCTTTTCTTCTTCCCTTTATCCCATACTTAAACAAATTGTTAATGGCTGTGTTATGTTTGTATTAAATGGTTAATGGGTCACATTAACTAAATCTAACAAATTTATTGTCTTATGCAAATTTATCAACTTATGCCCAAAAAAAAATAACGACATAAATTCCATCTTCTCCTCTTCTACGTCTCTCTCTCTCTTCACCTCTTCCCCCCCCCCTCCCCTTATTTGTTCAATTTCTCAGACTCTCTTTGATGTAGCGGATAACGAAACCTTAATGGGCTTTATCCGGTGTTGCTTGCCCATCAAGAAAGAGTCAGTTTTGGTTTTGATCTGTCGTTATCTTGTTTGGTCAGGATCATGTTTTGTTGCTTTTTGCTTTATCTTTTCTACTTAGGATAAGTTTCGCGAGTCTTTATGAAGATACATTGTGTTGACAGAATTGTAAGACTGACAACAAGGCGTAAAGGAGCAACTATTGAAACAGAAGAGAGAAGATCACAATGACATAATCCTCTTAAGGACAATGAAGCTGCCAAAGATTATGCTACAACATGAAAGCTTGAAGATCATCAAGTGCAAGAATAGAGAAAGCTTGAGTTCTATAACTCAGTAACAAAGGGAGAGATTGAAGATATATTGGTGTTGTTACTGGTTATACAACACAAGAGAGATGATCATGAAGCAATGAGTAAACTTGATACAACCAAGAGTACAGACACAGATTCATTGAACGTTGCAGTGAACAAGTCTGATACAAACACATGTTCAGACAGAGAAGCAGTGAACAAGATGGAGCATGTGTAACCAGCTACAGACACAGACGCAATGATTGCTCATGAAGAGAATCAGAGAATACTAGCTCAGCCAAGACAGCTCAATGTGAAGTCACATGAAACGAAGTGACATGCTGAACCTTGGAGTCTTATCGAGAAGATCCAAGAAGTGAGAGCTCAACCAGTCATGCTTTAAGCTCATGAGAACAAGTTTTCCATTAGCAGCTGCGTAAACCTGAAAGCACAACAGAGCAGAAATATGTTTTAGCAGTTGAGTATACTTGAAGTGCAACAGAGATGAAAACAGAGCATACTACCTGTAGTGGCTATGTAGTGCAACAGATCTAGAAACAAGGTAAACCTCGTAAAGAGGTTGTGTAGTGCAACAGAGCGGAAAAGCGTCAAGTTGCAGCAAACAGTGGAACGGTTGTGTCAGAGAAGCATGCTTGTGTTAGGTACGACAGGAACAAAAGTATGGTTCAAGTTGACAAAAAGAGAACAAGCTTTTACCCAGAAGACAAGAGGAAGAAGCTTGTGGAACCTAGGGTTTGTGGAGAACTCTAAGAGGTATAAAAGGAAGAGGTGGTAACAAGGAGAAGCTTACGCACCCTAGACCTAAAATTGAGAGAAGCACACATGTTGTGTGTGGTGTTGTCCCACCAGTAAGATAGAGAATCTGCTGGTGGTTTTTATAGAGGTTCACACTCGTCGAAAAAGACAAAGAGTGGTGGTTCCTTTAGTTCATGTAGATTAGAGTGGTAGGCACAAGTGTGTGCTAGATACCATTGGCAAATGTGACTTTTGCATTCTAATTCTAGTGAATGATTCTGGACTTGGTCCCGGGGATGTAGGTTATTCGAACCCCGTTAACAAATATCTTGTGTCGTCTCTTCACTATCCTTTCATCTCTCTTTTAATAATCGCAAATAGAGATCTGTCATACAAGTCTGTAGATCTAGCACGCATCTCATTATTTCAATTGGTAGCAGAGCAGGAAACCGATCTGAGGTTAACATCTTGAGATGTGTCTAGAGAGAAAGATGACGACGGTGGATCTGTTTTCAAACTCGCTGGAATGTGTTTGTTCTGCTGGTAGTTTGTCTGTCTTTGGTATTTAGCATCAATTGTAGAAGCATGTTCTGTTGAAACTTTTAATGGAAGTCAGAATGTTCAAGTTATGTGGTGGAACATCTCTCTTGGTGAATTATTGTCAAGTGGTTGTAGTTCTTATAACATGAGTGGATTAAAAGGAAGTTTGTTAAGTAGATATGGGGTTCTGAAGATCTGGGTTTCTGAAGATCTGGGTTTTCTGAAGATCTAGGTTTTCTGAAGATCTGGGGTTCTGATGAACTGGGTTTTCTGAAGATCTGAGTTTTTCTGAAGGTTGAAGAGAAAGAGTTGATCTCTAGATCCTAAATGTTGAAGCTAAGAGGAAACGTGTATGTTTGTCCCATGTTGGAAGAAAAGCAAAAATTTCATGAGCAAAAATTATTATTAAAATAATATCAAGTGGACAAGTATGCGTGACCAGCTGGCTTCTCAAAGAAGAAGAAATGATGGAACAAAAGTCAACAGGTGTGTTCTCTTTTTCTTCTTCAATATTTTTATCGGAAAAGTGTGAGAAAATAAAAAGTGGAGTGGACCTTTTAAATGATTTCTGGTGAGGTCTCTTCGGCCTAAATTCTCTATCTGCTCTCTAAGAGAAGACAATGGTGTACCGGTGATGGCCGGAGTAGCTCAGACAGGATGTTCAGTAACATTATTTTCTGCTTTGATCAACGAATCTGGTCTTCTAATTTGAGTGGGTTTGAATTGTCTTTGTGAAGAAAACACGATCCTCTCTGAATTAAGCTTCAAGGTCTAGAAAGGTAGAGAATTTAGAGCTGATTCAATATGGCTATAAGATCAGAAGTTTGGATTTTTGAGCTTGGTTTTTGGGTTTGAAAGATGCTCTGAAGAAGATGAAGTCGACCTAGTGTGGTATTAGATCTAAGCCCACTACAGAAAATGGTGAAGATAGTCTAAAGCTGCAGGTGTCTGTGAAGTTCGACGTCAACCACATGTTTGGGTTCAGTTTGAGCTTTTATGTATTCTTGAGGAAGCATGTGGAGTGTTACCATCTGATGAAGATAGAAACAATATGGTGATGAAGCGATCAGGGAGTGGTTGAATTGCATGAGTTGTGTTGTAGAGGTTTGTCTCAGCCTATCAAAGAAGCTTCTAGCTAAAGAAGAAGACTTGAGGTCATATTGATTAGTTGAGATCAAAAGACAGGATCTTGGTTTCTAGTGCTGACAGATGTTCTCAAACTTGGAAATGAGATCTTCTTAAGGACATAAAGATCTTTTTCTGGTTCTGTGTGATATTATTGGAATCTGCTTTTGAAGTTGGCTGTTTGCAGAGTTATCTTTCTCGATATGTTTTGGGGATTTGGTCATAACTTCCAAACCATAAACCCAAACCATGATCTGCTTTCACCTATGGCTCTCTATCTCTGATGTTGATCTTGCTACTAAGTTACAGAATTTTCTGGGTTGAATTGCTTCTTCGTCGATGTCGTGTATCAAGGATGATTAACAAGTTTTTATGAAAGATACATCAAGGTCTTTGAAGTCTACAAAGAGTCAAGGTCTTTGTTCTGTTGATTGTGTGTTTCTTGTGGAACAGTTCTTGGTTGAAACACATAATCAACATGGGGGAGAAAAGCTAACTCATAGTGATAAAAGTAGGAGATATGAAGAATAAGTTATGAGTTTGATGGAGTTGCAGTTTCATGAAGTTGGTTTCTTGTCTGGCTTTGCCTCTGAGTTTGACTTTGCTATAGGCCTCAGATCTATGCATTGAAAGATGTCTTAGAATCTTGAAAGCAAGATCTTTTCAGCGATATAAAGTTCTCTTTCTGATTCGGTGTCATTTGATGGGAAACTGTTCCCAAAGTTAGATGTTCGCTGGTGTTTAGCATTTTGGATATGCTTTGGGAATTTGGTCTTAACTTTCAATCTGTAAATCCAAATTGTGATATGCTTTCTCCTGTGGTTTCATATTGTTGTCCTTGATCATCCCACAACATTTTGGAATTTTCTGGGCTGTTTTGTTTTTTCGTCTAGGCTCTGCATCAAGACAGGCTCTGCATCAATGCAGGAGAAGAAGCTCAGTGTAAGACCTCATGGTTGGAAAAAGAAACAGAAGTTCTTAATGTTCCTAGGTCTGGTAATCACAATCAAAGCATTAAGTTCCATCAGTGAGTAAGACGAAGTTGTTTGTGAAGAAGTGTGGAAAGTCATCTGATCTGAAGGTGAATATCTTGCACCAAAGTCTGAAGTGTTCAAGGCAGACATTCACCTCTATGTCACTACCTCAAAGAATATTCAAGAAGACCTCTGGGTGTTAGAAGAGAAGAATAAGAGCGCTTAATTATTAAAGTTTAAAAGAAGGATTCACTTTCACTAGTAGTATAAGAGGGTCGGGATCAATCTGAGGTAGAATACTCAGAGTTGTGTAACTCCGGTTCAGTTCTACAATGTTAGCGTAAGTGACATCTGCAAGGAGATGTTGTTTGGGATCAATCTGAGGTAGAATACTCTGAGTTGAGTAAAACCGATTATGTTGTAACCCAGGAAGCTGAAGTGTCTTGTCAGTGAAAGTTGGGACATCACTTTAGAAATTCAAGAAATTGTTGCTGCTCTAGTTTTTAAATTTGAGGATTGTTTATGAGGTTCTTCTTTTGTGTGTTGAAGAAGGATGTTCCAAATACTGAAACAACAACTGCTACAGAAGTTGTAATTGTCTATCTTATTCATTGGTTCATTGTTGGGATCAAAAGATGTTGTTTAAAGGTTGTCTCAAGGTGGAGTCTCAAGGAAATCATAGTTGTGGTATGTATTGCAATTGTTTGATGGAAGCTGCATGTCGACCTCATGAAGTACAATATATGGATCTCTAGTCTTGCTTAGTAAGAACGGTTTCTGAATTTAAAGAAGGGCATTCTGAAGGCTATATCTGCAAAAATGGAAACAACTTTAAATCAAGGCTACTTGAGCAAGTAAGTCTGTAGAAGCTGGGGCTATTCAGTCAGTGCTACGTTTAACAAATCATCAATTCTTCAAGAGATTATATGTCTAAGTTTCCGCTGCGACTACAAAGGTATTATTCGGATGATTGTGTTATTGCTCCTGATCTGTTTTTGGTTTCCATTGTTCAAAGGCTGCTTTTTGAAATGAAGCACATTGCTTGCTAGTGCTAATGAGGTTATGATTGAGTTAAGAGTCATCAGGTTCAAAGAGGATTTTAAGATGTTCTCACAGTTGTGTTCTCAAAGAAGTGTTCTCACAATTGTGTTCTCAAAGAAGTGTTCTCACAGTTGTGTTCTCAAGGAAGTGTTCTCGGCTCAGAACTAGTTTGTGTTTCGTCTTCAGAAATTAGCTGTCCTGTGCGTACGGCAGGCTTTGATCATGATCCTATTAGTGACAGCGGTACATTTCTGAAGATGGGTTAACTAGTTCTGAACTACTCTCTTATGTGTCATTGTAACCAAGTAATCATTGTCAATGGTTTGATGGCTGATATCGTGTTCTGGTTTTATGATTTTGGTATGTGTGAAGTTTCTGCAGTGTTCAGGCAAGTCTGAGCAGACTCTTAACATCAAAGCAAGAGGAGGATCATTATTTTGCATAATAAGTTCTTTATTGGACTATGCTCTTGATATGTTACTTTTTACCTTAGTTATGCACTCAAGCAGAGGGAGCTTTTATGGCTGCCTTGCAGGATGAGTTAGTGTCATTGATTGCTTGAGTATCAAACTGCACTTAAAAGGGAGACTTCTTGTACTTACTCCCATTTGCTAGTTGTTGGGTCTGCTATGCTTGTGTCATTGCTGCTGCCACAACTTGAAGGTCTTTGATAAATGCAGAAGATGGCGTTACAATCAAAATCCAAGGTTTGATGATGATGAGTTGGTTTCATTGTATGAAGTAGAATATCAAATTGAGCTATAAAGGGAGACTCTCTGATTTACTCCCATATGCTAGTTGTTGTTGTTGCTATGCTATGTCGTGGTTGCAGGCAACACTTGGACGCGTTTGCAGGCAACACTTGGACGCGTTTGATATTCACTGAAGATGTGATCAGGTCAAAATCAGGAACTTGATGGGTTATGATTAAGGGAGAGCTAGAGTCCTTCAACTCAATCAACAAGGGAGAGATTGATTTGTGTGTTGACCGAGTTTGAAGTTGTTTGAAACGGATGTGCCAAAAGAAACAGGAACATGATATTTACAGGTTGCAAATCATCAATGTTTGTCAGTCCTACAATTCAATCAACAAGGGAGAGATTGAAGATACATTGTGTTGACAGAATTGTAAGACTGACAACAAGGCGTAAAGGAGCAACTATTGAAACAAAAGAGAGAAGATCACAATGACAGAATCCTCTTAAGTACAATGAAGCTGCCAAAGATTATGCTACAACATGAAAGCTTGAAGATCATCAAGTGCAAGAATAGAGAAAGCTTGAGTTCTATAACTCAGTAACAAAGGGAGAGATTGAAGATATATTGGTGTTGTTACTGGTTATACAACACAAGAGAGATGATCAAGAAGCAATGAGTAAACCTGATACAACCAAGAGTACAGACACAGATTCATTGAACGTTGCAGTGAACAAGTCTGATACAAACACATGTTCAGACATAGAAGCAGTGAACAAGATGGAGCATGTGTAACCAGCTACAGACACAGACGCAATGATTCCTCATGAAGAGAATCAGAGAATACTAGCTCAGCCAAGACAGCTCAATGTGAAGTCACATGGAACGAAGTGACATGCTGAACCTTGGAGTCTTATCGAGAAGATCCAAGAAGTGAGAGCTCAACCAGTCATGCTTTAAGCTCATGAGAACAAGTCTTCCATTAGCAGCTGCATAAACCTGAAAGCACAACAGAGCAGAAATATGTTTTAGCAGTTGAGTATACTTGAAGTGCAACAGAGATGAAAACAGAGCATACTACTTGTAGTTGTTGTGTAGTGCAACAGAGCTGGAAACAAGGTAAACCTCGTAAAAAGGTTGTGTAGTGCAACAGAGCGGAAAAGCGTCAAGTTGCAGCAAACAGTGGAACGGTTGTGTCAGAGAAGCATGCTTGTGTTAGGTACGACAGGAACAAAAGTATGGGTCAAGTTGACAAAAAGAGAACAAGCTTTTACCCAGAAGACAAGAGGAAGAAGCTTGTGGAACCTAGGGTTTGTGAAGAACTCTAAGAGGTATAAAAGGAAGAGGAGGTAACAAGGAGAAGCTTACGCACCCTAGACCTAAAATTGAGAGAAGCACACATGTTGTGTGTGGTGTTGTCCCACCAGTAAGATAGAGAATCTGCTGGTGGTTTTTGTAGAGGTCCACACTCGTCGGAAAAGACAAAGAGTGGTGGTTCCTTTAGTTCATGTAGATTAGAGTGGTAGGCACAAGTGTGTGCTAGATACCATTGGCAAATGTGACTTTTGCGTTCTAATTCTAGTGAATGATTCTGGACTTGGTCTCGGGGATGTAGGTTATCCGAACCCCGTTAACAAATCTCTTGTGTCGTCTCTTCACTATCCTTTCATCTCTTTGTTAATCATCGCACATAGAGATCTGTCATACAAGTTTGTAGATCTAGCACGCATCTCATTATTTCACTTTACACAACTCTATAAATAGAGCTTGTGATCACCTATGTATACCACCTTTTATTTTGAATAAGAAAACCCCAAAACAGAGGCAATTTAAATTGCCCATCAAGATCTTGCCTTGCGTAAGACATGAGATGAGGACTCTCAACCTTTGTTCCTTTTGTTACTCTTCCTTGAGCTCTCGTGATTGTGCTCTGTTTTCCCTACTCAATAAACAGAGCATCGTACCCTGCAAATTCATTTCGTAACGACATTGGCCACTCCCCGCCTCGTCACTTCCACTCTGCATCATTTGGTATCAGATTCACACCGGTCATGTTCACGTCGTTATGGCTCCTCCGCCTAAAAACCTCCGCCACTCACAGATCCGACGGATCTCGTTTCGTTACAAAGAGACCTGGCTTCAATGAATCTGAGTTTGCAAACTGCGTTTCATGATTCCCTTCAAGATTTAGGAGCAGTCATCGTTCAAGCTATTCAGGATACCAACCCCATTGTTCCAAATTCGCAGCATCCACAACATCAACTTGTTCACGCTACTGCAAACCCGAATCAACAAATACAAGTGGCTCATGACAACTGTATTGTTGAAGGTGAAAATTAGCGTCCTGGACAACAAGAGTCTCGCTGGGAAACAGGGTTCCAAATTGAATTACCTGAATTTCATGGAGGCATTCGTGGTGATTCTCTCCTTGATTGGATAGTGACTGTCGAAGAAATTTTGGATTTCAAGAAAGTGTCTGATGAACGTCGAGTACTGTTGGTCGCTACCCTTTTTTTGTAGCCATGCAGCCTCTTGGTGGCAACAGCTCAAGACAACCAGGTCTCGCATTGGGAAAGCTCTGATGAAATCTTGGGAAAAACTGAAACAAAAGCTGAAGACAACCTTCCTTCCGCACAACTAAGAACGTACCATCTTCACTCATCTGTAGAATCTGAAATAAGGCTCCAGATCAGTTGATGATTACACTGAAGAATTTCATCTCCTCTTGACACACACAGAGATATATGATAGTGATATTCAGCTGGTTTCTGGATTCATTGGGGGTCTTCGTCCGCAGATGCAGAACGCATTATTGCAATTTGATCCGGCTACATTCTCCGAAGCCCATCGACGACCGCTTCTTTCGAACAGAAATTGAAATCAACAACATGGAACACTTCTTTTCGCCCCCAGACTACAGAACAGAGCTCCTTCCCAAGTGCATCGTCACCTCAAGAAGGAGCAGAACATATCCCTGACAAGGCAGCCAAGGCAACCAAGGAAGTTTTGCGACAGTTGGTCCGTAATACTCTCCGTTGTTCAACTTGGTGAAATGATCCGATCCGTTATTTTAATAATAATTAACTAACTAGTGATCTCATACCCACTAGCCGCCTAACCACAATCACACCAAACAGCGGAAAATAACCAACATATACCAATAAATCATTAACCAATAACCAATAAATGATAAACCAATAACAATAGTAAAATAATAATTCAATAACTCAATCCAACAGAAATCATAAACCATAATCAGCATCATAGAAATATTCTATGACTCAACTCTAGCAGAAGCCAGACTACACATCAGTGAGTTACTAGAACATCCTCCTCTTCATAGCCTTGATTCCACGATCACACTTTGCATTTACCTGCACCAAAACACATATGAGATGCGTGAGTATTTTATAAATACTCAGTTAAGCAATCCTCCCATCTATAGGATTATACACCCAAGCAATTGATATATCTCTAACCATCAAATAACAATCAATAACCATACAACAAACCAGGAAAACTGCATCGACAGACACCAACCCATGCATCGACCGACACCAACTAGGGTTGTATCGACCAACACAAGCTTGCATTGACCGATGCAAGGTTCACCTGCATCGACCGACACCAACATTGCATCGACTGATGCATGCTCGACATTGCACGAAATCCCTAATTGCAACGATTCCACATGGCATCGACCGATGCTCCTAGGTCAAATCGCGTCGTCCTCGCATTACATCGACCGACGCACAAAATACATCAATTGATGCACATGCCGAGCATCGTTCTTCCTTGAAGCTTCTCGCCGGATCTCCATTCCTAAACCACCAAAACACGATCCAAAGCCACAAAGAAGCTTCCCAAAGCCTCAACAGACACATAAACACTATAACAAGCCAAATAATCAACCACATAACACATAAACAGGAAAGATTAGAGAATCTCAAACTTAGATAAGCCATGAATATGCACTCACCTTTGCCAAGAAGATTATAACACCCAAACAAGCAGATCTACACTCCTAACAAGCTCTTACACTGTTCCCAACTACAGATCTCCCCAAGAACAGCCTCAAATCTATCAAAACTCTCCAGAATACTCAAGAACTTCTTTCGCTCTTTCTTTTTCTCCAAAATGGCCAAACTCGGTCAAACCCTCGAGTTCCTCCTTTTATACACGATTTCAGAGTTTTCCTAACACCAAAACGCAGCGTTTAATTTAAACTCGTTCGCGAAAACCGACCTTGCATCGATCGACACCACATTTGCATCGATCGATGCACATCCCAAACCGGGATTCTGGTTTGCGGATGTTACAATTCTCCCCCACCCACATAGATTCGTCCTCGAATCTCGAACAACCATCAACGAAGGACTCCCATGCAACCGTCTCCACGACTCTCACTCCTCCGACCGATCTACGAAGGTCACCTCTAGACGATAAACTCACGTTTTAGGCATTATTTTGCTCTCGATTTTTGGATTTTCCTTTACTCATAGGCCTCAACCTTGAGCTTATATTGGCACCATATCAGGCTGAAACCTGCATGCCATAATGTTGGCTCCTCATCGAGCCTAAGCCCGTATTCCATAATGTATAAGAAAGTCCAATATTCATCTCTTGGGTTGCCACCCTACAGCACGCACCCGAATCGTCTTCCGAAGTCAATTTACCAATCATACTCCCAAGCCACAAAGTCTCCGAATATGGCGGTACTAGGAGAACTAAAGTCCCCCAAAAATCGTTCAGGACCAACTATCATTAGAGCAAACAATTCTGAACACGTCTGAGTCCTATCCTTAACCAGGTTTCCTTTCGTGGTTAAGTCAATAATAAATGTGATTCTGAAGAGATTCTGAAGAGAAAGAGCTCTCTTGACAATATAGAAGGTTAAGTCAATAGTAAATGTGAGATGTGAGCTCTCTTGTTGTGTCAATGATAAATGTATGTAAGATGGAGGAGAAAGGTATTTATAATATTTTCAAATTTTAAAAGTTTAGATATTATAATATTTTAAAACTTTTAATTTTCAAATAAAAAACGGATTAAACCAATTTAAAATTTTAAATTTCGATGCATGATAAATCAAGTTTCCTGCTCATTCGTAATTGGAAGCATCTATATATACATTTTTGGAGACATTTATAAAATAAATCCTCAAGTTGGCAATTATTTACAGGCATGCTGTTGACTTTAAATAATTAATTTAATAAACAAATTAACTTTACTTATATTTGATTTTTTTATAGAAACTAATTGTTTTCAAAAGTAACAAACATAATTGTAAATGTATGCAGATTTTATTTCCTTATTTTATAAGGAAGTGAGTGAAGAGGTATTGTTCTTTAAAAATTTGAAAAACTGATTTAATAAAAAGTGACTTTTAGCCTCACATACTATATTTTACTTTCACGGGTTTTGTATGATGAGTTTTTGCAGATTGAAAATCTTTGAACATGTTATGTGATCCGCGTAGCATGACGGGTTTGGGCTATAAGAAACACTAAAATTATTACTTTATTTTATATATTATAGATTTATAGTCATAGTTTGGAAAATTAAGTGATAAATTATTTAGTATATGAACTACAAAATATTACACATACTACAACATATTCTTAATATTCCAGAAAAAAAAATGTATACACATAAAAATATACACTAACATACCATATAGGCATGTCCCTATATTTAATTATAGAAAACAAAACTAAGTATTCTAATAACAATTTTAATATAATTAGGTTATAAACTGTATAAAACGTAAGAAGAAGAAAAAACATTCTAAACAAAATTATAAATTAATTAGATAAAATTTAATTAATTAGAAATTTGAAAACTAAATAAATTAAAAATATTATTTAAAATACATTAATTTATAATTTAGTTATGTGGTGTACCGCGGGTGAAAACCTAGTATTAAGGTTATTTATAATGGTTATGAACCATTGTCTAAAATATTCTAGTTGATGTGCCACATTTGTACATACTACTATTTTCTTTATCATTTGAGTAATATATTTCAAATTTAAATGATTTCCGTAAATATTAATTACTTATTATTTTCAGATTTTTCTTCTATTTCCACATATTGCCCTTATAGGTAACACACTTTTCAGACTTTAAAAATGTTTTGCTTTTAATTTTTTTAAAGCTTTCAAAGCCATTTTTTCTCTCTTTCTTTTTCTCTCTTCCTTGTTTTTTCTCCATTTTTTTTAAAGCAAAAAAACTCATGCTTTAAACTAAACAATTTTAAAAGCAATCTTTTTTCCAAAAACAATTTTATATTTAGAAGCTCTCCAAATATATATATATATATATATATATATATATATATTTTACATATTTATTTTTATAAATTAATTATTCTCTTGTTTTTAAGATCTATTTCAGTAATAATTTTTAATGATAGAGGCTAAGCCAAAACTCATGACAATGAAATCTAATGAGATCTTCCATGTTGCATACTTCGGTTGGACGTGGACTTTGATTAAGTGAAGTGCCAAACAGGACAGTGAAACCGTTCCAAACTATGCCAACTTATTCCCAGTAATCTTGAGAGCAACCACCATGAAATCACCTTTCTCCTTGCTATCATCTGAAGTGTTATCTTGATTATGCTCTTGCATCCATGTTGAGTGGGGCGGCGTTCTCTATGTCGGCGTTCTCTATGTTTGTTCTTTGATTGAAAGATGAACACTTTCTTTTTTTCTTGAGAGATAAGAGATAGAAATGAAATGATTGAGTATTCTTATATAATCTTCCATTTTTTCATCATCATCACTAATAATACTATAAGAGAGTTTATGAAATTCATCTTTAATAAGAGAATAACATTTAAACAATGCATTGATTAGTGGTTAAGGGATTTTTGACTGCTCATATAACTATTCAATAGAATAAAAACATTCAAAACAATTAAAAAATACTATTGAAATTTGCCAAAAACACTATTAAAAAAACATTCAAATTGATGTCTACAACGTCAATTATATATTTCTTATTCTTATAGTTGTTTGTTATCAAACAAAGTCAAATATTTGGTTTTCTCATGTTAAATTGACTTCCACGACAGATGTCTTCGTGTTTTTTCATTGTTTTCTTACTCTTCATATTTTTTTCTCGTCATATTGATTGTCAAATTTTTATGATAATTTTCATCTTTACCTTTACCGTCCGGTTCTTCATTTATACTCTTCTTCTTCCTCTTCTTTTTAAACTTCCTCACATTCTTCCACTGAATAATCATTAAAAACATTTTTTTAGAGTACCACATAATTTGTTCACTACAAGAAAACACGCTTTTTGCGAGGACAACGTGCACCGGAAAACAGCTCTCACAAATTTGCGTTGGATTTGCGAAGGTAGTACAAGACCAAAAAAATTACTAGCATATCCCTCGCAAAATTGCGAGGAAGGAGGTCGTCACAAATCCGTTGCAATATTGCAAGGCTTTTGCGAAGACAAACTCCATAGCAACTTTGCTAGGGATATGCGAGTGAATTGCGGAGGCCATAGCAAATACATTGCAAAATTAGGAAATTAATTTTTTATAAATATTACAAAAAAAAATTAAAGAATTATTCTGTCATATATTTGAATGTTCGTAACGTGAATTATTCTGAATTAAATTACTATTAATGATTAAGAAGATGACAGAAAAGAGTAAGATGAGACCATTGGACTTTATATTATACATGAAAGTTAATTTGAAAAATTTTAAAAACTTATTTTGATGATTTTTATAAATTAGATATTAAAGATTTGCGAGATTTATGCAACAGATTTGCTAGATGCATAGCAAATTCATCGCAACTGCATTGCAAACTTCAAACCCTAAACTAATTACATTACTATCAATATTGAAAAGATGAATCTAAGACTTATAATCAAAGATAGGGCAGTGCAACACAAAACTGTTGGAGATATATATATATTCTCAATGCAATGAACATATATAGAAGATATAGTAGAAGATTAATGATTAGAGGAAGATTAAAAATTGGACAATTTGGAAAATTTTGATGGTAAAAAAGAGTATGATGAGACTATTGGACCTTATAATATACTTGAAAATTTATTTGACCAATTTTTATAAATTGTTTTGATGGTTTTTATAAAATAGATAATCAAGGTTTGGGACAAATTTGCAACCGATTTGCAAGACGAATAACAAATGTGTCGCAATTCCATCACAAACTACTCAAATTATAGCATTTTCCTTGCAAATATTGACACAAATGACAACATTAAAACCTAAACCCTAAAGACTTTGTGAGGGATTTGCTACGGTTTCTTGCAAATCTATTGAAATTTTGAATTTTTTTGAATTTTAGTTTATGAATTTATTTGCTAAAAATTTAAACACTGGGAGGATTTAAATATTTGGAAACACAAATTGTATATTTTTATAATTTTGCTAGGCTTTTGCGGGGACCCTAGCAATTCCCTAGCAATATTTGTGAGGGATTTGCGACGCTCGGTTTTTCCATATAACCAGAAAACCAAGTTTGAGCGAAACTCAAACCTCGACATATCCGCAGCCGCAAAAAAACCCTAGTTCCCTAATTCATTCTCTTCTCTCTTCTCCGATCCGGTTAATTTCTACCTCGATCTCTTCTCTCTTTTCTGGTTAATCTCCCCTCTTCTCTCAAGTCCGGTGAGTCTCCTCCTCTTCTTTCAGGTCTGGTGAATCTCCTCCGTCAAACTCATCAAACTCGAAAACCAAAATCATTGCCTTTTTCCTAAAATTTTTGCAATTCATGAAGACCTGCACTCAATTATTGATACTTTCACCCATATACTCCTTAGATCAACAACGTGTTGAAACTTTTCAAACCAAAATCCTTAATACTAAAAATTGCAAATTACTTGCAGAGAAGGTAATATGAACACATATATAGCTAATAAAACATGTATGCTTGACGTCGAGTTTTTTTTTGAATACCAAAAATTAACTCAAACAATATCAAATCAAGATCTTGCGACGTTTGAATATTTATAATATTTAAAACTTTCTATGGAGATATTTATAATATTTTAGAGATTTTATAAATTTTAAATATTTATAATATTTGAACTTTTAAAAAGTTTTCATTTGCTAAAATAAACCGTATAAAATTTTTAAAATTGGACCCGTGATAAATCAAGTTTCCTGCTTATTTGTAGTTGGAAGCATTTTAGTCTATCTATAATGGTTCTCTTCGTCTAAAATTTTATAGTTGATGTGGAGCATTATACATATTTCTTTTATTTCCATAGATTAAACATTTTCCTTTTCTAATTTTTTTTACTAATTTAGAAAACTTTTGTCATGTAAGCGAGATGAACCCTAAACCTTTGTATTTTCGTCGTAGTCTCTAATAATCCATCCGCCATTAGTTTGATGTGTGTGAATATCAAACTTTGCATCGTTGTTACATTTTAAGAACGGACATGTCCAGGGTGGGATAGAAGTTTCTCGTATCTCACCATTGTTTGCACCGAAAGTTTGGTTAGAGGTCGTTGTTAACCATTCCTTAACCCCCCGTTTACATGACACAGGTTCACCTTTGGAAGCTAAAGGCTTAACATTACTTTCATCAATACAACAAGCGTGGATTCGAGGATACACCAAAATAGTTTTCGAGGGAGATTGTCTAACACTCATAAACAACATCAACAACGGTGTCTCAGATGTGAACATTTCATGAATCATCCAAGATATCCAATTCTGGTCATCAAAATTTACAGATGTTACTTTTACCTACACAAGTCGAAAAAATAATCAAGCAGCTCACAACGTTGCACACTTTGGAAGTATAAACTGTCTCTTTTATTCTGATACTTCAAAGCCACCTATATGGCTACAGAATTATTTGTATGAAACTCTTTTACATTAATAAAATCATATTTTGACGAAAAAAAATATAGAAAACTTTTGTATTTTTCAAAAATGTTAAATAATGAAGTGGCTGATCTTGATAATTGTTTAAAAACCTATGTGTATAGATTTTAAAGCTTATATATTGCTTCTCTATTTTTTAATTTTTTATTAGTATAGATTACAATATATTGTAACATTAAATAAAGTACTATATTGGTTTTGGTCTTTAGGATATTTTTAAGGTAAAATTTATTATTTAAAAAATTGAATTCCCAAAATATCATCAAGATTTCTTAACAGGTTACCATATTTTTGTGAGAAATACCCTAAAATATCATTAATACAAGTTTTATAGACAATTATAGCACACATTCCATAAATTTCCGAAAATAGCACTATTTAACACAATAAAATATTTAAAATTAATTTTTAGAATTTTGTTTTTTAGGTTTGGGTTCTCAATTTCACATTTAGGGTATAATTTTGATGGGTAGGGTTTAGTGTTTTGAATTTAGAATTTAAGATTAAAAGATTACTCACGGCGGGGGTTGATTGTTAGAGCTTCGAGACGGATTGTGCAAAATTAGAGGCGATGGTGCAGTCTCCTGATGAATGGTCCGCTTTCTCCTATCTTTTGGACGACTTCAATGTAATCCGGCTATCCTTCCCAACCTTCCAGCTGTCTAGGATTCCCCGAACGTCAAACATTCGGGCAGATTGTCTGGCTCATTCTTCGAGATCTTTATCTTCTGAGACTTCTTTTGTAAACTCTTACTCTCCGGTTTGGGCAACCAATCTTGGAGTTATTTTCTAGTTTAATGTTTGGTTGAAAAAAAAAAGATTAATTGGTACTATTTTTAGAATTTTAGAAATGTTGTGTTAGTTTTAGAAAAAAACTTATTTTGGTGTTATTTTTGAGAATCTCCCTTTTTTTTTTTGACAAATAGGTTTTTTACTCTTCAACCGTATCAATTTTTCTTACCAAAATGTTATATTACATTCTTTTATTTAATTTTTCTTTTTTAAAAAATGATTAAAAGGGCAACATTCTTTTTCTAAAACTCGCCTTGAAGTACACAACTTTTGAAGTCATTGACACCAACTCTACTAACTACAAATAAAATAATACCTTGTACAGTAGTTAGATGTGTGAGAGTTAAGACATTGAATTATTCTATTAAAAGTGTGAGAGATTTCGAGAACGAGTCAAAATCTCAAAAGTACATAAAAAATTCTGACAATCTCAAAACTCCCTTCTTTTAGACTGTTTTCTTTTTCAATTATTTTTAATTCCAGAAACTAGTATTTTACTATGATACCCTAGAAAAAACAAAACAATTATATTGAAAACCTGAGTTTAATCCAATCACCCAAAATCTATTGGATTTAATCCAAAATATATATAAAAATATACTTAAAACAAAAATATAAAATTAAACAAAATAAATTTTTTAATTTCATCGTCTTCTTCCTTTTCTCAAAATCTTTTCACTTTCTTCGATTTCAACGGTAGCGGCGATGAACAGCGATGGCGAGGACGGGAGACTCTTGAACCAACCTGGAAAGAAGAAACAATGGCTCCATTCTTTCTCTTTCAGAACTCGATCCAATCCCTAAAATCTGAGAAATTTTTGAAATTAAAACTGCAATCTCAAAATCGATTTTGTGAAACTGAAGAAACTAGGTATTATGTTATGGTGTTCAATTGATAAGGAAGATGGGTCAAAAATACAAGCTTTGGAATTGTGATTTGTGAATTCTGGGTTTATGTTCGTATTTGAATTTATGGGTATAACTAGTATAACTAAGTAAAACAAGTAAACTAAGTAAAACTAGTATAACTAATTAAAACTAGTGTGATCTTGAAATATTAGTAAAACTAGTAAGCTAAAATGGTTTTAGCAGCATTCATAGCGAATGACTTAACGACGATAAACAACTCAACAATGATATGTAGAAAAAACGGCGGCGATGAACGACTCAACGACGATGAACAACTCAACTGCGAGCGATCTCTGTAACTAATTCAGGAAAAAGAAACAGTGGTGATGAATGACTCAACGACGATGAACAAATCAACGGCGAGCGATCTCTGTAACCAATTTCGGGAGAAGAAACGGTGGTGATGAACGACTCAATGACGATGAACAATCAACGACGAGCGATCTCTGTAACCAATTTTGGGAAGAAGAAACGGCGGTGATGAACGACTCAACAATAAGAAGAAAATCCGGAATGACGGTGGCGATGAACCAACTCTTGAAGAAGTACAACCCAACCGTGAGTGACTCCATCGACTCAATGATTAGTAGTTGAATTTGGTTGAACAAGTAGAACTCGATAAAACTCATTCGTTTTGGTTACGAAGAGATTCATGATTTGTTTGTTCTGCACCTTATTCAGAATTGAATATTTGGGTTTTAAGTAATACTAGTATATATAGGTATAACTAGTATGTTTTTGTAATGCTGATAAAACTAGATAAAACTAGTCGTATTTTATTTGTAATTAACCGTTTATTGCAGATACAAAAAAATAAAACCACACGTGCAGCTGAAAAAAAAAAGTAAAAAAAAATCAGAATTGTACAGCCACGTGTGCAATATGTGTGTTCACACATAATATTCACATTTAGTGTTCACACATAGTTATACCAAGTATAATAGTTTTACCAAAATTGCAAATAGTTCTACTTTTGGGTTTTTTTCCATTTAAGTAGTTTTACTCACTCTTAAAATTATATGTTTTAGTTTTACAGTTGATTAAAGTCTATTAACATATAATTATGAGTTTTTTATGCATTCATATGTTTACCAATTACAATTCTATAACTTTGTCATCCTAACTTGGTTATTATTTACAAAGTGACATTAAAAGTATAAAGAAACACTTGTTTAAGTTCTTACATAACAACATAAAATTCATATATTTTTAAAAATTCATTCTTAGTAAACATTTAAACATTACTTTTGATGTTTACTAGTACACATATTGTTATGTTATCTTTAAAATCATTTTATGGATGTTCAATTCAATTTTACAAGTTTTACCAGTTTTATCAGTTTTATTTTTGTTAATAGCTGTTTTACTCTGTTATGACAGAGCAAATATACACATCAAGGGAAAGGAAAATCAAACATTACTAAATTTTAAAAATAAGTTTTACAGTAGTTGTGACATAACCAAGAAAATAGTAGTACAAACCAAAAGATCAAACAATGGTGTTAGGTGCAATTTCATCATCTTTTGAATGTTGTTCAACTGCAATTTAACGTAACTTTCAACAAACTCAAGCTTCTTGTATGTCTTTGCTTTTAACATCAACAAAGTTATATTTGTCACATGTGTCTTGAACATTATACTATATATGCGACATTCACACTTAAAATGTATGCTCGCGTTCTCTCCCACTGTATCCTGCCAAAAAAAATTAAAAAAAAACTCAATTAGTAATACTACTAGTTTTACTGGTTATACTACATTAATCAGTATTACCAGTTTTACTAGTTATACTACATTTACTAATATTACCAGTTTTACCAATTTTACCCAGTCGTGATAACAGAAAATTGAATGGTTTGGGGTTCTAATCTATGCAATTCACAACGATTCAACAGTAAAAATCATTTCTTATCAACTAAATAGTTCAATCGACCCATAACCCATGGTAAAACACCCAATTTGCTAAACATCTCAAGCAAAATTTAAACTAAATTTCCAAAATTCAAAACCTAACCCTATTCATCAAGAATTTTATTCTTATGTTGAAGAACACACTTGTATTTTGAAGGAAAAATTGATACAACTCGAAAAGGTGAAGAAACGGTGACAATGGAAAGTTCCGATGAAAAATCGCCGGCGGTTGAGAGCTCCGGCGAAGAACGACGTCGACTGAGGAAGAGAAGATATCGATACTGAATTTATTTTTGGGTTTTAAAATAAAAATAAAAATAAATAAAAAAAAGTTGAGAATGGAAGGAAGGGTATTCTAGTCTCATCATATTTCATTAAATGAGAAAAGGGTATGGAAAATAAAGAGGGAGATAAGAGATTTGTAAAATTTATATAGGGACTTTTGGGATGAATTCTCTTTGGAGAACAGGCCTATTAATCCTGATTCATAATGAACCAAATCAAACCCGTAACTGAATCAAAAAACCAAAAAAATTGAGAGTAAAACCAAGTAACCGTAAATAACCGGAAACAGAAGAAACCCTAACTATATATACAACTCACTCATCGTCTTCCTCCATTTTCGTTTCCTCGCTTATCCTAAAACTCAAAAAAAGCAATACAAGCTTCTAGTAGCTTCCTACTCCTCAAATCTTCTTGGTAACTCTTGTTTCAATTGTCTCTCAATCCGCTCTCTTTGTTAACTTAAATTCCAATTTCTTGACTAATTTGGTTTTATCTTTTTTGGTTCCTGCAGAAGAAAAAAAATGAAGGTTGCTGCTGCTTTTCTCCTCGCTGTTTTGGGCGGAAACGCTAATCCTTCTGCTGAGAATATCAAAGATATCATCGGAGCTGGTAAAATTTGTGTTTCTGAATGTGTTTTGATTATTAGATTGTGTTACTGTGAACGAATTAGTAGTAGCAATGTTGGTTTTGGAAGATTCTGCATTTGCTTTGTTTAAGTTTGTGATGAGAGTTTTGTGATTTTGTTGATATGTGTTGTTTTAGATGAGTTTATGGGTTTGTTGTATAGTGAAGTAGTAGGTGTTATTGTGTGTTTTGTTCTGTAGTTGGTGCTGATGTTGATGGAGAGAGCATTGAGCTTCTTTTGAAAGAAATGAGTGGTAAGGACATTGCTGAGCTGATTGCTTCCGGTAGGGAGAAGTTGGCTTCTGTGCCATCTGGTGGTGGTTGTGGTGCTGTTGCAGCTGCTCCATCAAGTGGTGGTGCTGCTGCTGCTCCTGCAGCTGCTGAGAAGAAAGAAGCTAAGAAGGAAGAGAAAGAGGAGTCTGATGATGTAAGCATTCGATTACTTACTCTTTGTTATGATCTTGATTCGGGTTCTTGATATTGGTCTTTGATCTTGAAATGCAGGACATGGGATTCAGTCTCTTCGAGTAAGATTACACACGGTCATGAGTCGAGATTTAGTTTTTGGTGCTCTTAGTGGAACCATTTTTTGCTCCTCTCTTGTAGTTCTTTGTTATCAAAGATTATTGGATTACGAATTTTACTACTTAGATAATGAAGCAAGAAGGTTTTTATCTTTTGGATTTACAGATTATATGCCCTCTGTATTGCTTAGTAATTAACCTGGTATGAGCTAATTTACATAACTCATAGTATATCATGAAAAAAAAAAAACAAATTTTGTTACGACGTTAATTGAAATGTCATCGAGATCATTAATATGTGTAGATATCACTATATATTTCGAACAAGTGTGAAGTTTATTATCGCTAGTAGAGACACCATCCTCCTGACTCGTGACAAGTGATGCTTAGACGAGATTGAGCCAGATACGTAGGTAAGAGTGAAAGATTCTTATGAACCAGTGACGTTTACATGAAATTAGAATGTGGCCTATGGTGACTCCACACACAACACCAGTTACATAGCCTATAGCTGCTGCAATCCAGCTCAATACTTGATCGTCTTCTTCCTTTTCATCATCTTGATCTTGCTTTGTTGCTTCTTCTTCTTCTCCACCGCAGGTTTTCTGGTGAGGAAGACGCGAAGTCTGAGATTCTCTGCGAATGAGGAACTATTCTGGCTTTGAAACTGAGTGCCTTGTGGTATTGCACCTTCAAACCTGTTGTAAGAGAAGTTCATCCGCTCTAGAAACGTGAGTTCCCCGAGCTCTGGTGGGATTTTGCCAGATAATTTGTTTTGAGATAGATCTAATGATTAAAGATTAGTCAAGTTCGACAGAGATGGTGGGATACGGCCTACGAATGCATTGTTTGACATGTTAAGCACAATCAGTTCCTTGAGTAAACCGATGGATACAGGGACCTCTCCTTCAAATCTGTTTCCAGAGACATCGATGGTTTTGTAGATTGTGAAACCACTCCCAACTATAACCATCTTCAATCCTTTGCCCGTCATAGTCACTGAGTTATGGTAGTTTCCAGCGTTACGTCCCACACGTCCCGCATATACTCGGCATACCATCGATAATGACTAAGTTTTTTAAATACTTGATCTGCGTATGATATTCTCTACAATGTCCACGACCAATGACATTGCACTCCAAAGCGCAAAGTAATCTGATGGCAAGCCTCCAGTGAAGCGATTATCTGAAATGTCAAAGAGTCGCAGCTTAGGGAAACTCAAAGAATCTCCAGGATAAGATATTGGTCCATAGAATTCGTTAGAAGGAAGGACAAGAATCTGTAAATCGGGCAACGATCCCAACCAGAATGGAAATGTGTCACTGATTCTGTTGTTTTCCACAACGACAAGAGACTTCGGAAGTTCTCCTGATAACTTGTTGTGACCAACATTAAGTGATCTCAAGTAATCACTGATAGATCCCTCTGCAAGAATACCAGAAAGGGTGTTATCCTGTAGATGCAGGACTGAAATACGAGTGAAGTATTTAAAACAACCGCTGAAGTTGTTGTTGGATAAAACAAGTGTGTCAAGAGAAACCAATTTGCACACTGCCTTAGGAATCTCTCCCGAGAACCAATTGTCAGAGCCGAAAAAGAACTTTGTAGAGTTTAGTAACAAAGGAAGATCATGGAATGTGTTTGAACTTATATCAAGCATTTCTAGTTCACTTCTTTGAATAACACTCGCTGATCCTCCAAAACCACTAGAAGAATTCTGAGAAATGTTTAAAAACCACAACTCTGGCAGTGTCCATAACCACTCTGGTACTTGGCCTTCAATATGATTGGCAGAGATGTCTAAATAAGACAAACAGCTAGTTTCGGTTTGTAGAAACTTGGGAAACTCACCAATATTGCAGGAAGATAAACTCAAGGTGGATATGCATGAGGAAATATGCAGAGTTGAATTGATCTTCAGATTAATCCCTGAAAGATCCAAATAATCAAGTGACATGAGAAACTGTAAGAAAACACTCGTGTCAACCATGCTTCTTGTGTTAATATAAGATAGGTCAAGGAACGTAAGTGACTTGAGATGCAAGAAGATGCTGAAATCGACAATGCCCTTCCCTGTGTTCCATAAAGAGAGGTCAAGATAAGAAAGATTGACTAGTTTCGATATAGATCCCGGGATTGGTCCATTGAAATCGTTTTCTCCAAGGAACAAGACTTTAAGTTTAGATGCAAAAGAGATATTTCCAATCTCAAGAGGACCACTGAAGTCGTTTCTTCCTAGGTCAAGTTGGATCAACGAAGGTATCATGAAGAGAGATGAAGGAATTGATCCCGAAAACAGATTTTCGTTGATCTCAAAATCCTCTAGTTTGGTGAGTGTACTCATGTTAGATGGGAGCATACCTTCGAACTGGTTAGAACGAATGTCGATCGAGGTGAGCTCGGTCCAGTTAAGTAGCACATGAGGAAAGTTGCCACTGCGCTTGGTCGATACAATTTTCAAATATCTTAGCCGGTTTAGGTTGCTCATCGAATCTGGTAGTTCCCTGGAGAAGCTATTAAAAGAAAGATCAGGATCAGTGAGGTAAGAAAGATTTCCAAGTGAAGAAGGGATCTTTCCAAAGAGATTGCATTCACGAAGGCTCAAAACCCTCAAATACTTGAGGTTGCCGATGGAATCTGGTAGAGTAGCCGAAAAATAATTGTAGGAAAGATACAGGTTGTGAAGATGACGTAGTCTAAACAACTACTATTAGACCTCAGAGGGCCATTGAGAGTACTGCCCTTGAGATCTAACAGAACCACTTTACCTGTCTTAGGATCACAAAAGATACCGTCCCAATAACAGCAATCAGTGTTGTTACTCCACAACGCGTACTGCGACGACTCCTCGACGTAGAACTCGTTCTTGAACTCCCAAAGAGCATCCCTCTGATCTGGACGACACAAGTGCTTAGCCCGCGAACCAAACATAAGTTCTGAGTTAGAAAGTGAGAAGATTATCAAACAAAGTCTCCATATTATCATCTTCCACTCACTACAAGAATACATCATATCACCACTCTTTTTCTCTGTTGTGACTTGTTGTTTTATGTGGAAGTAAAACAAGTTATGTTGATAAATTCTCGACTCTAGATGCATAGATGGTCTCTTACGTTTATAGGAAAAATATTAAAGCTTGACTTAACAAGTCTCCTGTGAAAATTGTAGGTGATCTTCAACAAAGATTACAAATTTCCAAATGAATGGTCAATCAAGTATACTTTTGGATAAAGGTAACTCTTAAAAAATGTTGCCTAGTTATAACTTATGAATGTGCCTAGCCAAGAGTAGACTATCATCATACTAGGTAGTCCATAACAAAAAGAAGGAACTAAAGAGTCGCAAGTTATCTAGTTACCCTCTGCATATTGGTTGTCTTTTGAGACATAAACCCCCGGAACTTGATAAGGTATGAGAAAGTAGAGCCACTCTATTACAAGAAAATAAGCGGAACTGAAGTAACATTAGAAGTTGTTTGTCCACTAAAGCATTCCCAGAAAGTTGTTTTACAAAACTAAAAAACTAATGTTCAGTAGTATCAAGAAGATGATGCCACCAACTTAATCTGCTCGGGCACAACAAACATATCCCACAGTTCGATCCATCTCAGATGAGCCACAAAGTTCAGATTAGCCGCAAGAACAACTTCCCAGCAGGGAACCAACCACGGGTACGGATCAACAACGATTGTTCACTATTTCGGAACAGTGACATTAACTATCTTAACATCTTGGTAAGGCCTGTCGTTCTTGTCAGTCTTCACTTTCTCTATACCCTGTTCATTTGGTTTTATGGTTAGACACAAAGCCATACTAAGCCAACAAGTAAAAACATTCTTTCTGGTTATCAAATCATACCTGAACAACGTCCATTCCCTTCACAACTCTTCCAAAAACAGTGTGCTTATTGTCTAGCCACGGTGTAGCCACCGTTGTGATAAAGAATTGAGACCCATTTGTGTTTGGCCCAGCATTTGCCATAGACAATGTGAACGGCCTGTCATGCCGTAGACTGCAGACCAAGAAGAACAACAACATATCAAAAACTAAGTTACATTTCATTTGTTTCTAAAGGATGGCTAAATTCAAAGCAGGCATGGAAGTTGGAAACGTTTACCTTTTGTGAAACTCATCCTCAAATTCTCTGCCCCAAATTGACTGTCCTCCAGTACCATCACCAAGAGGATCTCCAGTCTGGACCATAAATCCTCTGATAACCCGGTGGAAAAGGTGGTTATCGTAATAGCCATTTCGACAGTGTGTTGTGAAATTCTCCACAGTTTTGGGACATTCTTCTGGGTAAAGCTTCATGTGAATGTCACCCAGCGAAGTATGCATGATCTGGATAATTAGGAGTTAAAATAATTAGTGCTAAAGATCCAAATTATAGATTATGTAATGAGTAGTAGATGCAAACATCGTGGATTATGAAAACATACCACGTTCTCTGGAAGAGATGTTGTGGATGAGTTTCCAATATCTGAGGCAGACATAAGTTCATCAGCAGCAGGCTTCTCGTTGAACACATCTCTCCCTTGGCTTGCATCTTCAGGTTCTTCTGGCTCTCTCCGACTGCAGAAAAAAATTAGTTGATAATAAATTCATAGTAGTTCTCAGCAATATCAAGGTATCTCTAGGGATATCTAAGAAAACATAGACATAAGTCAATTTAGCACGATAGGGGGTCACATACCTGAACATATAGATCCTGTGTTTCTTGAAGGCACAGCATAGGATAGTCGGATCAGATAAAGGCTCCTTGCTTTCATTTACATTTGCCGCAGCTGCTGGAATCTTCCTAACTTTCTTGCCTCCTTGATCACCTTGATATAATGCAACTCTCAGATACCTTTCATTACTCTCCACCTTTCCAAGGATCCTTGCAACTGTGTTGGTGTGTAAATTTATTATCTAGAGAACAAAAGAGGTAGACAGAGAAAATTAGGAGTTGCTTGTTATGATTCCATTAACAAGCATGGAAGAGTTCTAAATACAATCAATCAAGAGAAACTGGTCTGCTTTTACATAATGATCTGCTGGAAATACAAAGATATCGAGGATTTGTGATAATGGAGCCCCTTTCACTCCCCCTTAGACACCCAAATTTACGATAAAATCTCAAGCTCTTTTCCTCTACATTCACTATATTGGCAGAGAGCATAACCACTTAAATATATGGTAACAATAAACGTAACCTCATTAAATCTTGGTTACTTTAATCACCTAAGTAAAAGCTAGCCACTGGTGAAAGGCCCAGATTTTTAACCTGGTTATATACGTATAATGTGCATGTGAAACAGGATACGTATCATGTCTAGACTGATATGTCTATGGTACTTTAAAACGAAAAAAAAAAAAGGTAGATTTCTTACTTTTATTCCAAGAAGAGTGGCGTATATAAGGAAATTAGAGCTTTCATCAAAAACAGCATTGGGCTGCGGAGCACTCTCGGTTTTTTCAAGGTCCTTCTCAACTGCCATTCTTCTACCAAAGTCAATTGCTTCAAGCCTGTATAATGGAGCATCACTCCTCTGCAGATCTTGGGCCACCTAATAGTGGAATAGATCATTAAGATTAATGTGAAAACAACATGTAAAGAGAAAAGTATAGAATATGTAACCTTACCTCAAGTGACTCATCATATACCCGCCTCAATTTACCAGTTATAAACCAGAACACGCGAATCCTACGATCAGGAGATGTAACAGAAAACTGTCTACCATCTGGACTCACCTGAAATGAAAATCACAAAATTTAGAGACGAAAACTTGCACTATGATTTTCACCGGACATATCAATTGCTTATATCTGCATTTTAAGCACATAAAGAGAAACTAAAGATACTAAATGCCACATAAGTACCTCAATTGCAGAGATTGTAGTTTTGCACTTTGCAATCTCAAAGAGATTTGTATCACTCTTCAGTTTAAAGTTCACCCTACAACAACAAGTAAAAGGTCAAATTGTGAACCATAGGTGACTTGAAAGCAGCCCATCAATCATACTCAAATTCTAAAGATGGTCAACTTTGGCGACTAAAGTACTTCTACTACATGCTGCTCTTTGCGTCATTCTCAGCAATATGATATTTAACTACATTAGCTACTCACAGAAAACAGCTATGCTCCTCTTACCCTACAGGCTACAGGCTACAACTAATGAAAGCGTTTATGATAAGAAGTTAAACAAGGACATACTCATCCTCCGGAAACTGCAATGTCGCTGGACTCCAGTACTCAATAATTCCTTTTGTGTCACCAGAGATCATTGTGTCCGAAACAGGATTGTACTTCATGACTTTAATTGGATTCATATGTATCTGGGCATACATAGATTAAGAAAGAAAAACCTTTTTAGCTTTGAGTCAAGAAATAGCGACAAAAGAAAAACAGAATGAAACAAACCTCTCTTGAAGCAATGGGTTCGTTGGAACCAGAACGGGGATCATAAATGTGCACAAACGATGAGTTTCGGTCACTAACAGCAAGTTTGGCTTTGACATCCCCTTGTTTGTAGACCCACTCAACAGCACCAGGGATATATGGCAAGGCGATCATAGCCATCATGTCGTAGTTGACAACATCATATATTTTAACAGCATGATCATTTGAGATTGTGCAGCAAAGCAAACCATCAATGCTAACCTGCATTGCTGAAACGGGTCATGGTTGATAACAGAACTAAACACAATCACAAAAACAGTGGAAACCATATTACGTCTAACTATAAGTTCGCACCAGGTCAACTATCTTCATTCATAAAATATATAAATACAAAGCTAATCTTTCAGTCAAACATGGAGCATATGCCTGGATTTGAGGTGACAGTATCTTAGATCTAAAAAAAAAAGAGTTCACATTGTAAATCACTGGCGATACTTACCGCTAGACCTTCAATAGGACCGAGATGGGAACGGAAATGCTTAGCAAACTCGATACCAACTCCCTTTTTCTTCCAAAATTTCAAGTGACCTTAGATTATGAAACAAAACATACTTATAACAACCAAAATGATATATACAGAAAAGTTTCACTGTAATCCATTAGTATCTGTGCTTTGACATTACAAAGCCAGAATGAAATCACAAATCACATAAATAGCACAAAGATCAGAGAAGATTACCATCTATGCTTCCACTTATGAAGAAATCAGCTGCTGAAACAGCAACATGCGTAACTACATCTCGATGCATATAACTTTTCTCATACCTGGAGAAAGAGAAAGCAAAAAAGGATACAAATCTCATGAATTCACAGATTACAAGCATACGAATCTCATGAATTCCAAAAAGCTCAAACTGAAGCAGTAATAAGAACCACCAATGTATTATTAACTAGAACACAACTAAGGCTAAATTGTCACTAATTTGAGATTTTCATTGCAAATGTGAGCTCGTTACCAAGCTTAATTCCATTAGGTTACGGAGAAGTAAGCACCAACTCTTCGAAACTAAAACCCTAAACCCCAAAACTTCAGTTAACTAGATTGATGAGGAACAGAGAAAGTTCAAAAGTACTTACATATTAGCAGAAGGAAGCGAATCAAGATAAGCTTGCTCGAACTGAAGCGGACGTTTGCGTTTTCCTCGTGGAGCAGGTCCAGGTCCGACTATCGCATCCTCCTCCTCCTCCACTTCAGGCGGCGGCACCGCAACCACCGCCAATTTTTTAATCGGACTCGCGGTTCCACCGTTCTTCGATTCTTCCTCCATTGATCTCTGCTCTCTTTCCTCAACTCAAAACTCCTTCGTCGATTGAAAGCAACTTCGAATTTTCAGAAAGAGACGGTAAAAAGAAGAGAGAAGGGAAGTTTAGATTCATGAACTAAACATTTCTATTGGGCCTGAAGCCCATATATAAATTTATGAGCCTAATTGCAGAATTTTGTGATCTCCTAATACAACTCTGTTATTAATAATATCATCGAAGAACAGAGAAACATATTTGATTCTTGGTTTGAGATTTTGCTGCTGTTGTTGCAAAATGCAAACTCAAGAAGTACTGCGAACTACATAAACAAACTTCAGAATGTGTTATTATAGCTCTTATGGATTCATGAAGCTTCTTTATAGATGTGATAATTTTTAGTAAGTATATATTATGAAAATTGTGACATGAGAAGAATTTAAGTAACCCAAAAAATATCCAAAGATTCTTCAGGCATATGATATGAAATACATATCTTATAAGTTTATGTACACACACATATTATGACTTTATGATTTGAACTAAAACAGAACATAACCAATTCCACCAGAGTGGTGAATGGTGATAATCACAAGAAATTGCACGAGTAAACAATATATATATATATATATGGAGATAAATCACAGGCTGTTCCTCCTTTGTCTTTGGACTCTCATTCCCCGGTGAACTTTATTTTCAGTGTTTGTCTTTATCAGGGAGTTGGAGTACACCTCCTTCTCCTATACCCCATTTGTCAGATTCAACGCCGAACTTAAAGACAATTTCGGTGAAAGCTTCCTCTACTTCAACTTCTATCATGTACAGATGCTCTGTCAAAAGGACAGGTAGAAACTTATTCGCAGCTTCTTCATTAAGAGTGAGACCATTTCGTTTGTAAATGATGTGATGATGTACCTCGCTCCTGTCACCATCATCACCAGCCCCAGTGAGACCCTTATCAATTAGCAAGATGCAAGCCTTAAACCTCCAGGTTGTAAAAAGAGGCCATTGATTAGATTTCACTGTCATGGAACTGCCGTTAGTAGCTCGGGTAGTAAAGTGTGCAGGCACTTCTCCACCAGGTAACAACGCACGTCTACTATTGGTATGGATGATGAGTTCCCTCGCTTCTTTATTCAGTTTTAAGCAGTTGGTAAAGTCGAGATAGATCTTTGGATTATGAAAAGAGCAATCTAGTATCTCCAGAGACTCACAATTACTAGCGTCTAGGTATGATAAACAGTCTGGAATCTGTGACAGTGATACCAGCTTCTTGAAATTGTTGAGCCAAAGTCCCCAAAGACGATTGGTTGTCTTGACCCATGGAAGAATCTCTTGTATTTCTGTATCGTCCAAACATAGTGATGTGATGATATTAAGAGCATGCGGGTACTTTTGGAGGTTTTCACTGTATGACATTTCCAAGCGATTAAGACGGGGCCATGACTTGATCGACAAAGGAACTTCTTTTATTGCACTTCCGTTGAGCTGGAGAGACATGATGTTTGTAGAGATCTCAGGAAAACTTTTCAAAAGAGAGCAATCAATGAGAACAAGTGTATCAAGAGACTTCAAGTTGATGTTATCCGGAAGACCTTGTAGCTTTGAGCATCCTTTCAAACTCAAGCATTGCAATTTCTGAAGGTTGCCTATAGTGGAAGGAAGCTCCACCAGACCAGTGCACATATCAAGATACAAGTTCTGCAGATTAGTAGCATTTCCAATAGAGGAGGGAAGCTCCATCAGACTAGTGCACATACCAAGATACAAGTTCCGGAGATTAGTGGCATTTCCAATAGAATAGGGAAGCTCCACCAAACATGAGCAGCCCGTGAGACTCAAATGCAAGAGATTAGTAGCATTCTCGATAGACGAAGGAATCTTTACTAAACTTGAGCATCCAGAGAGACACAATCGTCGGAGATTAGTGACATTCTCAATAGATAATATAAGCTCCTCCAAACTTGAGCATTCAGTAAGATCCACTTCTCGAAGATTAGTAGCAGTTGAGAGATCGGGATACTAAATGCCACAATATATTTAAAATACATAACTGGTAGTTGAAAAAAAATATTGTGAACAAAAACCTCACAAATAACTAAATAATGTTTGATCAGTAACTAAATTTTTTTTTTGTAACATCAAACATGAACAGTTTACAATCTTCTTCGAATCATGTTATTGTATGTTTGTAAATCCCATGAGGTTGCATTGTTGTAACAAATAGTTTCACTTGAAAATATTTTCATTTTGATGGTGATTGGTGTGGTTGAGGATTAAAGCCAAACAATTGATATCCCTTGTCACATCATAAATAATGAATCCATGAGTTGTTTCTTCATCTCTTTAACATTAGTCCCAAAAAAATATCTTTATTCAATCAAAAGTAGTGGATTTTCCATATCAATATATGCACACATGGCTGAACTAAGATAGTTATGAAGATTCTATGTTTTTGCCTTCGCTCAAATAGTTTAGCCTTCACGCTTCTTTGCCGACGAAGATGTCTCTTTAAGTCATGATGATGTTTCTTTAAGTCATGAAAAAAAGCCTGAAGATGTCTCTTCATCATTTGTCATTTGCTTGGATTCTAAGTCTACCAAGTTCTTGCATAAACAAACAAGATCGGTCTTTTTGTCATCTGCTTCAGCCAACATTTACACAAATGTTGGGAATGATATTATCTCCTAAACCAAAGCTCTCGTTTTCATTGAGATGATAAAAGAAGACTTAAGTGCCACCATATATAAGGTGAGTCTATTAAGTCCTCTAATTTTATATGCACTACTTGAATCTTCTCTACTCTAAATCCTCTTATAGCTTATTCATTATGTCGATTTGCTTCATTTCTTTATCTATTACTAGCAATTGACTCGCGCTATGCGCGGTAGTTAGCTGAATGTGTATTTTGGATTAGTTTTGATTTTGTTTTGTTACATTGTTTTGTTGGATATTTTATATACAAATAGGTTTTGCAGTATAATTTAGTATGCTGTTTTTACTATAATATATTAACATTATTTTCTGTATGTTTTTTGTTTTTCCATATTTTTCAAGTGAGTGGTAGAAATCTCTTAAACTTAAGAGAATCGCTTTCTCTATGGAATTATTTTAAATCTATATATATATCAAATAGTTGGATACTGAAATGAAAGAGATAAATACCTATGTTTTAAATACAATTGGAGAAACTGAACTTTTGCATGCCATTTTCTATAACTATTCAAATGTTTTTTTGTTTTTTATGATAATGTCTTCTGTTTTTGTTATTTTAAAGTGAATGCATTGACTAAATTTATGCATGCCATTTTGAAACAGTAAAAGTTGGTTTTGTTAATATGCCTATGATATTTATTGGTGACAAAATGCTGTAATGCTTAATATCTGGTTTTTGCTTATAAAAGAAAGCAATAGATGTCATTTGTGAAGATATCCTCTTTACATTTTTTCCTCAAACAGATTTAAAACAGTTTCACGAAAATGGGTGAATATGATAGAGTGAAAGATCTACATTCATGGAGATCTGGGTGGAAGATTCAAGTCAAGGTGTTAAGGAAGTGGAGAAAAGTTACTGAGGACGATGCCACAATTGAATTAATTTTGTGTGATGCATTTGTAAGTATATAGATATTTAGATTAGTTTAACAATTAGCAACATATGTTTGAGTAATTGTTTTTTGTTCATTTGATATAGGTTGACAAGATTGAAACAACAATTACCGAAGATTTGTTTGAGATATTTGATCATGAAATAGAAGAAAATGATTGGAAAATACTTTCAACTTTTTCTGTCTGTTACAATGACAGACGGCTTAAGCACACTGATTGTGATTATAGGATTAGGTTCATCAATGAAACCACTGTTGAGAACTCAGCAGTGATTTCCAATAATCACTTTTATGATTTTCAAAGTTTTGATAGAGTTTTCGAAGAATATCATGCTGTGAGAAATCTACCATTAGGTATGTTGTTAATATATATTTATATTTGTACATTCTTATATTTTTTCCCTTTCTGTAATAAATAATTTTATACAAATATTTGGTTTTTTAATAGACATAATGGGTGAAGTCGTGAATGTGGAACCCTTCTTAAATGTACATGATCCAAATGCTGAGATGCCACATGAGATGATAAGGATTTTACGGTTTTTGAGGTTTGTTAACTTTCTCATTAATTTTGTGCATATGAATTTGTTGATGTGCTTAAATTAATTTCATATTAACACATGTTTTTGTGTAAACTATAGTGGAGTTGACATACCATGTTTGGCATATAATGACTTGGCCGATTATTTTTATAACAATTGGTGGAGCACAGGATGTCATCATGTTGTTGCAGTTTTGCAATTTTGGCATGTGAAATACCAAAGTGGAGGTAATATAATAAAACTTTATGATTTAAGTGGACGTTTATTTGATAGTAAATAAACCTAATTTTTATAATTCTACTGTAATGGTTTATGTTAGATATTTATTGTTTTTTAGGTGTAAGAATGGAATTATATTCTACATCAGGGGTTTCAAAGATTTATTTTAAACCACCAATTGTAGAGGTTGATGATTTTAAGAGGAGGTAATACCTATGTTTTCATTGTACTTTATGACATAAATAATGAGAGAACAATTGATTGACTTTGTACAAAACTATTATGCAGCCTTGATTACAACCGAGGTTCTGAAGATGATGAAAATGATTGAGGGAAGAGTGATTTTTATTTCAATAAGACACATGTGGTGCTCTGCTCTTTAATTATTTAGTTTTGAAATTTTTTGTTTTATTCAGTGATTGTAGTTTGCATTTTTATGTTTTTGTTTGAAGAGATATTTGCTTATATTTGAAATGTTTTATGGATGATGATTTATTCTCTTTAAACAATATCTATTAAATTTTTTCACACCAAAAAAAAAAAATATCTATTAGATTTTAATATGATTTATTAGATTTTTGAATTAAAAAGGTTAAACAGTAACAATTAGATTTTAGCCATGATTTCTATTGAACAATTTAAAACAATTCTAAATTTTATTACAAGGGAAAAATCTAAGTAAAGCTTACATATAATGTAAATCGGATAAACTGACTTTTAGATATTATTATATTAAAAAAATGAAATAAAAAAGTTGGTGTTGTAGGAAAAAAGGCTCTCTGCCGTGTTCGAATTCCCCCAAATCGTCCTCTTCTCTCCGATCAATTTATTTGTAAGTAAGCTTCTTGTTCGATTGTTGTCTTACGCCAATCCTAATTGTTTCGTCTGTTCTCCATATATTCACATACGTTCTTCAGTTGAACAAATTTTTGTTTCCTCTTGATCTCAAATCAAAGAGATTGAGTAACTTTATTGATATTTTTCTAACGTAATGCAACAGTATTAGGAACTGAGACCTTTGATTGAATCGTTTATTTCAAAGATTTAGATTTGAATTCTTCTGATTTCGTTTCTGAAAATTAGAACCTTTTGTTTTTGTTATTGTTTTCATCATTTTCGTCACAATGATGTAGGAAAGAAACAGAGATTTGTATTTCGGAATGTGGGATTCCTTTAAGGTTGATATCATTGGTACACCATATAGTTCATCCTTAAACTAAATTAAAAAGACAAACTTGAGCATTTGTTTGTAGTAGTAGCAATGTGCGCATCTAGTCTCCATGTCATTGACGTTGCAGTTGATAGTTGGTCTGATTGCTACTAATGTAGTGTAGTAGCATGGTAGAGTTTGTACATTGACTCTATTTAACGCCTTTTTGATATCTTTCCAGCATTTATCACCCTTTGTTTTGTTTTCTTTCCAGCCTAGCTTGTCAAACTAAAGTTTTCCTTCATCTCCGTCACCCCTGCACATCTGCACAATTCCATAAAGGTATATACCATTCTCGTAACTACTTGTTGCCGCCGTCTTCAAGTGTTCTAGGCCTGTCTGTGTGTTGTTCTTTTGGAAATATTCCTGGATCCCTTTAATGTAGTGAGCCTCGACATTTCCACTTGCAATGCACTTTTCCATGAAGTCTTGGTATCTCGTTAGTGCTGCTAGTGGATTCATGGCTAGGGGCTTTAGGTTGGTATTCTTGTAGACTCTGTGATCTTGGGCTGCTTTGGCTAGATGTGGTGATGCTTGCATAACATGTCTGACAGTATTGCGTGAGAGTTTGGCAACTCGAGAGATTATATCTCCAAGGACGTCATTTGGTAGGTTTTCAAGAGATTTAGCTGTATTTGGCTGCATTTTTTGCAAGTTGTTTGTGATTGTTATGGTCAGAAATCTTTGCTACTGTTATTTATAGGCTAGACATGTGTTGGAGTTACGTTTTTGTTTGTTGCAATATTACCTGTTGGCCTTCCATTTCTTTCTTTTCAATGTCTCTTTGTTATTGATAATGTAATGAGTTTTGCCGTTTTTTTTAAAATTACTAATTTTGGTCATAATTGTGTGTTTAAGATGGCTAAGTGGAGTTTGGTATCAACTTTGTCGTCCTTTCGGTTTTTCACCGTTTTAAAATTGTGAACAATTAGATGTTTGTTTTTAAAATTAGAATTGGAACACATTTGGTGTATACGTAAAACCGCCTTTCTCTGGATTTTATTTTTTGTAGAATAGTATTTGTTATATATATCTATTATAACATAAGTATGTTACTTATTAACTTCCCAAATTGTTATTAATCTTATTAGTCATCTTCTAAGTATTAGTTTAGCTTTTTAGTATGTTTGTTGTTTGTTTCTTATCTGTTGTTTATTTCAAGTGTTGCTTTCTATTGTTGTTTTTTTTAATAATTTTCAAACTTTGTTTCCTCTTAGTCATCCCTTTAGTTTATATGTCTTTGGAGTCTTATTTTCTGATGCTAGCTAATATGTAAAGCAATAAAAAAACTAAAACCTAAAAATATGATTATTTGAGCTCAACAATTTTAATTTATTTCTGTTTACTTTTATCTATATCCGGTTTGGATTTCTCTTTACTCGTTTATTCTTTTAACATGAATTCTTACGGTTTGTTGATATTGTAAAAATAGCAAATGAACCGAAGAACTGTTGCAAATAATGAATAAGACAATGAAGTAACAATTGTATTAGACCTTCTCTTACACATTTGTTCCCTTACATATAGGACAATTCTTTTGCACTTGTAACCAAGTTGTAATACAGTGATGGTGATAAGTGTGGTTACATTTGAGTGTGTTGATTTCATCTTCCCCTGTAAATTTTTCCAAACAAATAACGCAGGCTTCATCTTCTTCTTCTTTGGTTGGCGTTCTTTTTGATGATTGTAGATTGGCAATGACCATTTCAGTATTCTGAGTGTAGTTTGGCTGGATGTTGTACTCTGTAACTGTGAAATGTATAAGAAAAGTCATGTCGCTTTGAATTTCTAATAGTAGAATTGCGTTCAGAAATTGCATGAACCATACTGTCCTGCTTCTAGCCTCGTTAATTGGTATGCCATTAGTAGTGAGATTGTATAGTAAGTTACCTCTAAAGAGTGTCAATGTCGATTCGTCGGTGTTTCTTGGGTAAGGTATGTAGATCTCGGTTTGACTTTCTCCTGTATGTGGCCTTCTGATTGTGAGGAGTATTGATATTTCGCTCAGCAGAGTGGACGG